>NC_138776.1:200518618-200571118 GCF_965119305.1 Pelophylax lessonae
ATGATACAAGAGATGGTCAGAGATTGCAGACATGATACAGGAGATGGTCAGAGACTGCGGACATGATACAAGAGATGCTCAGCCAGAGACTGCAGACATTATACAGTATATGGTCAGAGACTGAGGACATGATACAGGAGATGGTCAGAGACTGCAGACATGATACAGGAGATGCTCAGCCAGAGACTGCAGACATGATACAGTATATGGTCAGAGACTGAGGACATGATACAGGAGATGGTCAGAGACTGAGGACATGATACAGGAGATGGTCAGAGACTGAGGACATGATACAGGAGATGGTCAGAGACTGAGGACATGATACAGGAGATGGTCAGAGACTGAGGACATGATACAGGAGTTGGTCAGAGACTGAGGACATGATACAGGAGTTGGTCAGAGACTGAGGACATGATACAGGAGTTGGTCAGAGACTGAGGACATGATAGAAGATAGAAGAGCACTAGGGGGGCCAGAGAGCACAGGCGAAGCAGAGAGCACTGGAGGAGCTGAAGGGCACGGTGGGGGGGGGGGGCTGGAGAGAATTGAGAGGGGGTTTGGAAAGCATTGCAGGGTTGGTTGGAAGGCGCAGGGGGTGGAGAGCACGGGGGGGGGGGACAAGGAGCACTTGGGGGCGGGCAGGGAAAACCAGGGAGGTGGAGAGCACTGGGGGGACAGGGAGCACTTGGGGGGTGGGCAGGGAAGACCAGGGGGGTGGAGAGCACTGGGGGGGACAGGTAGCACTTGGGGGGCGGGCAGGGAAAACCAGGGGGGTGGAGAGCACTGGGGGGGGGGGACAGGTAGCACTTGAGGGGTGGGCAGGGAAAACCAGGCAGGTGGAGAGCACTGGGGGGGACAGGTAGCACTTGGGGAGCTGGCAGGGAAAACCAGGGGGGTGGAGAGCACTGGGGGGGGGACAGGTAGCACTTGGGGGGTGGACAGGGAAAACCAGGGGGTGGAGAGCATTGGGGGGGGACAGGTAGCACTTGAGGGGTGGGCAGGGAAAACCAGGCAGGTGGAGAGCACTGGGGGGGGGGGGGGGACAGGTAGCACTTGAGGGGTGGGCAGGGAAAACCAGGCAGGTGGAGAGCACTGGGGGGGGGGGACAGGTAGCACTTGAGGGGTGGGCAGGGAAAACCAGGCAGGTGGAGAGCACTGGGGGGGGGGGACAGGTAGCACTTGAGGGGTGGGCAGGGAAAACCAGGCAGGTGGAGAGCACTGGGGGGGGGGGGACAGGTAGCACTTGAGGGGTGGGCAGGGATAACCAGGCAAGTGGAGAGCACTGGGGGGGGACAGGTGGCACTTGGGGGGCGGGCAGAGAAAACCAGGGGGGTGGACAGCACTGGGGGGGGGACAGGTAGCACTTGAGGGGTGGGCAGGGAAAACCAGGCAGGTGGAGAGCACTGGGGGGGGGGGTGACAGGTGGCACTTGGGGGGCGGGCAGAGAAAACCAGGGGGGTGGACAGCACTGAAGGGGACAGGGAGCTAGGGAAAGATGAATTCCTCATATGCAACTGCCCCCTCCTATCGAGCACACACACTTCGGAACTCACCTTCTTCCTGCCGAGGCTGAGGCTCCGCCCCTTCTTCCCGCCGAGGCCCCGCCCCCTTCTCCCGTCGCGGCTCCGCCCCTTATTCCCGCCGCCGTTCCGCCCCCCCCCCGCAGCGCTGACTGAAGGAGCTGCCTTCACAGCGATACGGAACACGCCGGGCAGGGCACAACACCGGCTGACACCCCCCAGTGCGTGGCACCCGGGGCGGGCCGCCCCCCCGCCCCCCCTCTTGGTACGCCACTGACTGGGGGATCTTTAATGCGTTCACTGACATCAATACTTGGGGTTTTAATGCGTCCACTGACATCAATACTGGGGGGTTTAATGCGTCCACTGACATCAATACTGGGGGGTTTAATGTGTTCACTGACATCAATACTGGGGGGTTTAATGCGTCCACTGACATCAATACTGGGGGGTTTAATGCGTTCACTGACACCAATACTGGGGGGTTTAATGCGTTCACTGACACCAATACTGGGGGGGTTTAATGCGTTCACTGACATCAATACTGGGGGGGTTTAATGCGTCCACTGACATCAATACTGGGAGGGTTTAATGCGTCCACTGACATCAATACTGGGGGGTTTAATGTGTTCACTGACATCAATACTGGGGGGGGTTTAATGCGTTCACTGACATCAATACTGGGGGGTTTAATGTGTTCACTGACATCAATACTGGGGGGTTTAATGCGTTCACTGACATCAATACTGGGGGTTTTAATGCGTCCACTGACATCAATACTGGGGGGTTTAATGCGTCCACTGACATCAATACTGGGGGGGGTTTAATGCGTTCACTGACATCAATACTGGGGGGTTTAATGTGTTCACTGACATCAATACTGGGGGGTTTAATGCGTTCACTGACATCAATACTGGGGGGTTTAATGCGTTCACTGACATCAATACTGGGGGGTTTAATGCGTTCACCGACATCAATACTGGGGGGTTTATTGTGCCCACTGAATTCAGTGCTGAGGGTCTTTATTGCATCCACTGACACCAATGCTGGGGGGTTTTTAATGCGTCCACCTGCACCAATGCTGGGGGTTATTAATGTGGGGGAGGGGTTTAATAATACTGACACCTGTGCTAGGGGTTAATAATGCAGCCTCTGACACCAATGCTTGGAGGTCTTTAATGCATCCACCGACATCAATGCTGGGGTTATTTAATGCGTCCACTGACATCAATGCTGGGGGGGGGGTCTTTTTTGCATTCACTGACATCAATGCTGGGAGTCTTTTTTGCATAGACTGATCAATGTATTCTGACAGCGGCGGAATCCCCAGTGTTAGAATACAATAGCACATCGGAGAGGATTCCTTCATCATCCACTTCAAATGTGTGGATGGGGGGTCTATATTGCATCCACTGACATCAATGCTGAAAGGGGGTCTTTATTGCATCCACTGACATCAATGCTGAGGGGGGTCTTTATTGCCTTCACTGATATCAATGCTGGGGGTCTTTATTGCCTTCACTGACATCAATGCTGGGGGTCTTTATTGCATCCACTGACATCAATGTTGAGGGGGGTCTTTATTGCATCCACTGACATCAATGCTGAGGGGGGTCTTTATTGCCTTCACTGATATCAATGCTGGGGGTCTTTATTGCCTTCACTGACCTCAATGCTGAGGGTCTTTATTGCATCCACTGACATCAATGCTGAGGGTCTTTATTGCCTTCACTGACATCAATGCTGAGGGTCTTTATTACATCCACTGACATCAATGCTGGGGGGGGGGGGGGTCTTTATTATGTCCACTAATATCAATGCTGGGGGTCTTTATTGCGTCCACTGACATCAATGCTGAGGGGGGTCTTTATTGCATCCACTGACATCAATGCTGGGGGTCTTTATTGCATCCACTGACATCAATGCTGCGGGGTTTTATTGCGTCCACTGACACCAATACTGGAGGGTTTAATGCGTTCACTGACACTAACACTGGGGGGTTTAATGCGTCCACTGACATCAATACTGGGGTGTTTAATGCGTTCACTGACACCAATACTGGGGGGTTTAATGCATTCACTGACATCAATACTTGGGGTTTTAATGCGTTCACTGACATCAATACTGGGGGGTTTAATGCGTCCACTGACATCAATACTGGGGGGTTTAATGCGTTCACTGACACCAATACTGGGGGGTTTAATGCGTTCACTGACACCAATACTGGGGGGGTTTAATGCGTTCACTGACATCAATACTGGGGGGGTTTAATGCGTCCCTTGAAACGCTCTCACCTGGAGGCCTGAACGAAGAAATCGAAATTAATGTGCTGCTGTAGCCCATCTTCCAATTTGACATTTCTTGTGGTTTATTAACTTGATCATTTTCTGCCCAGGTTCTTCCTCCCATCTTCCAGCGATCTCTACGAACCTCCCCGACACACGCTTCCTTTTCTCAAGCCAACTTCAAAGTAAGTACCCATATACAGGTCTCTATCTGTCCTTATAGTCTTTGTACTTCATTTTTTGCCACAAATCTGGTTCATATTAAGACCTTCCTTTAACAAACACTCACCAACACCCACCAATACCACCGACCCCCCATATACATATATATATATATACATATATATATATATATGTATATATACAACCTAACTACTAAGTGATCATGATCTGCGTCTATTGGAGCATGTGTGTATGCATGTACATGCGCATGTCCCTCTTTTTTCTATATGCGCATGGGAATGCATACATATATAATTTTTGACCATTGCCAATTTATCATTTCCACTATGTTTAGCAATCTTATACAATTGTTTATTGCACCCCTCCCCCTTCTTATTGCTCTCCCCCCCCCCCTTTTTTATCCCTTTCTTATTATATTTTTTATTGTAGTTTTAACATAACTTTTGTTTTTTATTTATTTATACATATACATGTGGTTTTTTATACATGCATGCCTCTCTCATATGCGCCTCTCCATACATTCACTTGCATATACAAACATATACACAGGCAATTCCCTCCTCTGTACGAGATTTTCCTCACACCTTGCCCTTCCATTCAAAGATAATCAAACCCCCACCCCCTCCTCTCTCTCTGCTGCCTTAATTCACTCTATTCAGCATATGCACCTTTTCACCCCTCCCCCTATTCTTTCCCTCCCCTCCCCCTCCCAGACATCTACATCATCCTCCTCTCTCTTAGTCTCACACTCTCTGTTCGCCACTAACATTCCCTTGCCGGTTTGCTTTTCTCCTAATTTTGTCCCTCCTGAGCCCCTGTAACTTTGTCCTCCGCACTGCTGGCATAAATTCCACATCCAAAATGGCCCCTGCACGGCCTGAAGAAGGAGCGGAGCTCCGCAACGAGTCGCCGTTCTATCTCCCTGGTGTCTCGGAAGTGACGTCACGGCAACCCGACCGGCGTGTCCACGCTGCATCACCACCGCTGAGGATCAGCACGTCCCCTGCCTCGCAACAGGAGATCGCCGCTTACCCTCCACAGCATCAGCGCTACAGCCTGACCGGACAGCCCACCCTGGAAGTGACTTCAGAGATCCCTTATTGCTTTTAAGATGCCTGATTTTATACATCCTTTGTGAGTAACATTCTTCATGTGTGTCCAATAAATTGCCTATATTGCTGCACTTAGATCGGCGCTTGGCCCTCTCTCTCTCTTTTTGGATTCATACAGGGTTGCTTCACCCTCTACAAGCCGGCAGCCAGCAAAGTGTACAAGCAATCTCACCGGACTTTCACCATTTGCCCACATCATAGCCTATTGCAGCAACCCGCTCAGTCCGTTTGCGCCAATCTCTCCCCCCCTCTCTCTATCTGAACTACAGAAGTACATTTTGTGCAGCATCGGACACGGGTTTGCACCCCTCTAGCTCACCACCCTTTGTAGCTATACCCCAGATGACCCACCCCCACGTATACCCCACCTGGTAAATGGACTTTTCCATATGATTGTATATGATTTTAAAAGTTTTATGTATATTGCTCTTATAATTTAGAGAGTTTTTTACTGATCCTACTGGATATTTGATTACCTCTACCACTGTGCCCATATTTGCCAAGTCCTGTTATTCTCCATAATTTCTTTCTCTCTGGCAACTCCCTTGTTGCAACACCATCCTTGTGCTGATCCATCCATCCTTCCACCCCCAACCAACCCCTCCACCATATCTAACACATACATCTGCTCTATTTGATCATCCTACAACATCTTCCTCCTTTCTGTCCACACTCCTCACACAGTCTCATCCCTGTGCTCATCCATCCCTCCACCCACACCATATACCTCTTGCCCTCCCATCTATTCCCACATGGAGTTCCTCAAACAAGTAGAATCAACTAAATACCAAACCCTAGAGGAACTCTATGCACTTTTCCCCAATAACTTTTTTTGCCCTACATACAACATACCCACGGACAAACTACAAGGTAGTTGTCATACATTTAGGAAAATCGAACGTCTCATATCCACAGCCAGCCACCACTGGTGGGACAAGTTCTTCTTGGAACACTACATATCCCAAAACATTTCCCCTCGGGGTTTACGCATCCTAAAAACATGCTCCTTCCTGAACCCAGATCTAGACAAAGAATGGTCACACATATCCGATTTCTGCACACGGAAATGGATGCAGATCATCTCCCAGCAAAGAGAATTAAAATATAAAGAAACCCTGTCAAACATCGTCCAAATCATATCCAATCTTACCCAATATGTTCCACATGTCCCCATGAACTGGCTTTCCACCCTAAAATTACACACCAAAAAAGATGAAGACACACTATTACATACAAAATTGAACAAAATTAGAAGAGATCTGGATGATTATAACCATCAAAGAGTTTTCAATTGGAAAAAGAATAAACAACACATTCCACCTAACCCCAAACCCCTTCAGGTCCCCAGCCGTCCCGCGGCTCCCCGCCCCCCAGGTCCACCCCCTTCCTTACTGGGTCCCCTTCCTCGTCCCCACTATCCACCCCCCGCCCCCCATATACCCCCCCTATGCCCCAACCTCACCAGGACCCAGCCTGATAACCAATATCCTATAGCCCCCACCCCCAAACCCAAAAGAATCAGAAGATTAAGACCCACATTGCCCCAACCTAGGACCTCGGACGGCCCTCACATATCCAACACCCCCAACATCACCGCCAACATAGCGGTGCCCACACCCAATTCCACATCAGGCTACAGCAGCTCCACCAGTGCTCCCACCAAGTCCACATCTCCCCATACTGGCCCCGTTCCCACATCCAAATCCATAATGACCAGCATAGACAAAACCATCCCATCCCAAGCACCTGATCCCAACAGACCCCCAGACCTACCCATCAACGAATCCGCCAGTTGCTCCTCCACAGACCATTTTTTAGGATCAACCCCCCTGCTTACACTGACTCCTCAAACAAACAAAAGAAAACTAGACACAGAGGAAAGCGGGGGGGAAGACACAGAAATAAACAAAAGAGCCAAACTATTAACACAGTAAAAATATACAATTTATCCTCCCACTCACTATCTTCTGCCGAAACCTCCTTACTCAATAGAGGCCTCAATTTTGCCCCAGCTACCCCACCCAACCAATTCACTCTGTTCAAAGACCTCAACAGGTTCATCAGGAACCTTACCCTCAAACGTCATTATAATATACTATCCTCCAAGGCATCTCTGGGCCCCTCCCCTGACCCACCTCCCCCTTCCACTCCAGATCATGACTCCTCCATGGACGCATTGGCCCTCCAAATTCTAGAAGAACTACACATGGAGCACAATAATGATGAGGACCTCATCCCATTCACCCTCCATCCCTCCTCCTCCCCCCCAGTCCGTTATTCCTCATTCAGGCCCAAATCAGTATTCAACCCAACCCAGTCCAAAGGTCCGTATCTCCAAACATTCTATCAAGTAGTATACGCAGACATTCTCAAAATGTGCAAACAGTCCAAAAACCCCTCCCATGCCCTAGCTTCAAATCTAAACCAAGCAGAAAAACTAGCCCTCAAACACCTCACCCAGAGCCAAAATCTCATAATCAAAACCGCCGACAAAGGTGGAGGCATAGTGGTCCAAAACAGGGCCGACTACATTCAGGAGGCCCTTCATTTACTTTCAGACACTTCCACATACCGCCCTCTCCCGCAGGACCCCCTCACCAAGTTCCAAGCAGAGGCTCAATCTCTCGCTAAAGATGCAATGGAGGATGGGACAATCAACAAACAAGAACTCTCATTCTTCAATAGAGATTTTTTCTCTACCCCATACTTTTATCACATACCCAAAATTCACAAAAACAGCACCCATCCCCCAGGCCGTCCCATTGTAGCCGCCATGGATAGCATCACTAGCCCTTTTTCCCAATACATTGACCAATTCCTACAACCGTTAGCACAAAATCTTCCCTCATATATCAGAGACGGAGTCTACCTACTTGACCTCCTCAGTCACTATTCCTGGGAACCCACCTACATGTGGGCTTCCCTTGATGTAAATTCCCTGTACACCTCTATTCCCCATCAGGTCGGACTCAGGGCAGTCACACATTTTCTATCAGCAGACCCCATGATTCACCCCAAACAAGCCCAATTCATCCTAGATGCCACCGAATTCTGCCTTACTCGCAACTATTTTGAGTTCAACGGAGACTTCTATCTCCAAGTCACTGGCACAGCGATGGGGGCTAATTTTGCCCCCAGCTATGCCAACCTCACTATGGGCTTCTGGGAAGCCCAGTACATCTGGCAAAACAACCCCTTCACCCCACACATCATATTTTACGGCTGATACATAGACGACATCATCGTCATCTGGGATGGTCCCCAATCCACCTTCACGCAGTTTGTAGAGCACTGCAACCTCAACCCTTTCAATTTATCCTTCACCTCTGTATGCGATTCGGCTCAACTAGCATTTTTAGATCTCACCCTATATCATGAGAAAGGCAACATCTTAGCCAAAAACTACACGAAACCTACCGCTGGAAACTCATTCTTACACTACCATAGTTGCCACCATCCCAGGTGGATTTCAAACATCCCCAAAAGCCAATTCTGCCGCCTGAAACGCAATTGCACAAAACTACAAGATTACTGCGAAGAAAGCGCCCTCCTAACCCAAAAATTCTTAGATAAAGGCTACCCTGCATCCCTGGTCCAACAAGCCCATTCACAATACCTGCAACAGTATGATTCAAGTGCTCCTCACATCCCACCCCACCCACAGAATGCATTGCCCCAACCCCTACGATTCACCACAGAGTTCCACACTAAATACAGACAAATGGAAAAGATCCTACGAAAACACTGGTCCATCTTATCAGAGGACCCACATTTAAAATCCACCATCCCCCCTATACCAAAAGTTTCCTACAGAAAATCCTCCAACATCAAAAATCTCATTGCTCCCAGTAAACTCAAGTCCACCATCACCCACCCCACCACTACCCTCTGCCTCATCCCCCTCATAGGGATGTTCCAGTGCCGCAAAACCTTATGCCTCACCTGCTCCCATGTCCAACACGGCCAAACAGAATTCACTGTAAAAGGCAAAACATATCCTATCAAACAATTCTACAACTGCTCAACTGAATATGTAATATATTTCCTAACCTGCCCATGCGGACTATTTTATGTAGGCCGCACCATTAGACCTCTTAGGAAACGATTTGGCGAACATCGTCGCCTGGTTGAAAAAGGGAAGGACAAGCATAGTGTCCCCAGGCACTTTGCAGAGTTCCACAACCACTCTTCTTCTGGACTCAAGGTGTGGGTAATTGAGTCAATCCCTAACACCTTACCCAGGACAGAGCGTTTCAAGCGGCTGTGCCAGAGAGAGACCTACTGGATTTACTCCCTTGAAACGCTCTCACCTGGAGGCCTGAACGAAGAAATCGAAATTAATGTGCTGCTGTAGCCCATCTTCCAATTTGACATTTCTTGTGGTTTATTAACTTGATCATTTTCTGCCCAGGTTCTTCCTCCCATCTTCCAGCGATCTCTACGAACCTCCCCGACACACGCTTCCTTTTCTCAAGCCAACTTCAAAGTAAGTACCCATATACAGGTCTCTATCTGTCCTTATAGTCTTTGTACTTAATTTTTTGCCACAAATCTGGTTCATATTAAGACCTTCCTTTAACAAACACTCACCAACACCCACCAATACCACCGACCCCCCATATACATATATATATATATACATATATATATATATGTATATATACAACCTAACTACTAAGTGATCATGATCTGCGTCTATTGGAGCATGTGTGTATGCATGTACATGCGCATGTCCCTCTTTTTTCTATATGCGCATGGGAATGCATACATATATAATTTTTGACCATTGCCAATTTATCATTTCCACTATGTTTAGCAATCTTATACAATTGTTTATTGCACCCCTCCCCCTTCTTATTGCTCTCCCCCCCCCCCTTTTTTATCCCTTTCTTATTATATTTTTTTATTGTAGTTTTAACATAACTTTTGTTTTTTATTTATTTATACATATACATGTGGTTTTTTATACATGCATGCCTCTCTCATATGCGCCTCTCCATACATTCACTTGCATATACAAACATATACACAGGCAATTCCCTCCTCTGTACGAGATTTTCCTCACACCTTGCCCTTCCATTCAAAGATAATCAAACCCCCACCCCCTCCTCTCTCTCTGCTGCCTTAATTCACTCTATTCAGCATATGCACCTTTTCACCCCTCCCCCTATTCTTTCCCTCCCCTCCCCCTCCCAGACATCTACGTCATCCTCCTCTCTCTTAGTCTCACACTCTCTGTTCGCCACTAACATTCCCTTGCCGGTTTGCTTTTCTCCTAATTTTGTCCCTCCTGAGCCCCTGTAACTTTGTCCTCCGCACTGCTGGCATAAATACCACATCCAAAATGGCCCCTGCACGGCCTGAAGAAGGAGCGGAGCTCCGCAACGAGTCGCCGTTCTATCTCCCTGGTGTCTCGGAAGTGACGTCACGGCAACCCGACCGGCGTGTCCACGCTGCATCACCACCGCTGAGGATCAGCACGTCCCCTGCCTCGCAACAGGAGATCGCCGCTTACCCTCCACAGCATCAGCGCTACAGCCTGACCGGACAGCCCACCCTGGAAGTGACTTCAGAGATCCCTTATTGCTTTTAAGATGCCTGATTTTTATACATCCTTTGTGAGTAACATTCTTCATGTGTGTCCAATAAATTGCCTATATTGCTGCACTTAGATCGGCGCTTGGCCCTCTCTCTCTCTTTTTGGGTTTAATGCGTCCACTGACATCAATACTGGGAGGGTTTAATGCGTCCACTGACATCAATACTGGGGGGTTTAATGTGTTCACTGACATCAATACTGGGGGGTTTAATGCGTCCACTGACATCAATACTGGGGGGTTTAATGCGTTCACTGACACCAATACTGGGGGGTTTAATGCGTTCACTGACACCAATACTGGGGGGGGGTTTAATGCGTTCACTGACATCAATACTGGGGGGGTTTAATGCGTCCACTGACATCAATACTGGGCGGGTTTAATGCGTCCACTGACATCAATACTGGGGGATCTTTAATGCGTTCACTGACATCAATACTTGGGGTTTTAATGCGTCCACTGACATCAATACTGGGGGGTTTAATGCGTCCACTGACATCAATACTGGGGGGTTTAATGTGTTCACTGACATCAATACTGGGGGGGTTTAATGCGTTCACTGACATCAATACTGGGGGGTTTAATGTGTTCACTGACATCAATACTGGGAGGTTTAATGCGTTCACTGACATCAATACTGGGGGGTTTAATGCGTTCACCGACATCAATACTGGGGGGGTTTATTGTGCCCACTGAATTCAGTGCTGAGGGTCTTTATTGCATCCACTGACACCAATGCTGGGGGGTCTTTAATGCGTCCACCTGCACCAATGCTGGGGGTTATTAATGTGGGGGAGGGGTTTAATAATACTGACACCTGTGCTAGGGGTTAATAATGCAGCCTCTGACACCAATGCTTGGAGGTCTTTAATGCATCCACCGACATCAATGCTGGGGTTATTTAATGCGTCCACTGACATCAATGCTGGGGGGGGGGGGGTCTTTTTTGCATTCACTGACATCAATGCTGGGAGTCTTTTTTGCATAGACTGACACTAATACTAGGGGGTCTTTATTGCGTCCACTTTCATTAATGCTGAGGGGGGTTTTTATTGCCTTCACTGACCTCAATGCTGAGGGTCTTTTTTGCCTTCACTGACATCAATGCTAGGGGTCTTTATTATGTCCACTGACATCAATGCTGGGGGTCTTTATTATGTCCACTGACATCAATGCTGGGGGGTCTTTATTATGTCCACTAATTTCAATGCTGGAGGTCTTCAATGCGTCCACTGACGTCAATGCTATAGGGTTTTTTAATGCATCCACTGTAATCCATGCTGAAGGGGGTCTTTATTGCCTTCACTGACATCAATGCTGAGGGTCTTTATTGCATCCACTGACATCAATGGTGGGGGTCTTTATTGCATCCACTGACATCAATGGTGGGGGTCTTTATTGCATCCACTGACATCAATGCTGGGGGGGGGGGGGTCTTTATTGCCTTCACTGACCTCAATGCTGGGGGTCTATATTGCATCCACTGACATCAATGGTGGGGGTCTTTATTGCATCCACTGACATCAATGGTGGGGGTCTTTATTGCATCCACTGACATCAATGCTGGGGGGGGGGGTCTTTATTGCCTTCACTGACATCAATGCTGGGGGGGGGGGGGGTCTTTATTATGTCCACTAATATCAATGCTGGGGGTTTTTTAATGCGTCCACTGACATCAATGCTGGGGGTCTTTATTGCATCCACTGACATCAATGCTGGGGGTCTTTATTACCTTCACTGACATCAATGCTGGGGGATCTTTATTGCCTTCACTGACATCAATGCTGAGGGGGGTCTTTATTGCATCCACTGACATCAATGCTGGGGGTCTTTTTTGCCTTCACTAACCT
This sequence comes from Pelophylax lessonae, assembly GCF_965119305.1. Classification (NCBI taxonomy): domain Eukaryota; kingdom Metazoa; phylum Chordata; class Amphibia; order Anura; family Ranidae; genus Pelophylax; species Pelophylax lessonae. The sequence continues at coordinate 200,531,166 of NC_138776.1, forward strand.
CAATGCTGGGGGTCTTTATTGCATCCACTGACATCAATGCTGAGGGGGGTCTTTATTGCCTTCACTGACATCAATGCTGAGGGGGGTCTTTATTGCCTTCACTGACCTCAATGCTGGGGGTCTTTATTGCCTTCACTGACATCAATGCTGGGGGTCTTTATTGTCTTTACTGACCTCAATGCTGGGGGTCTTTATTGCCTTCACTGACATCAATGCTTGGGGGGTCTTTATTTCCTTCACTGACATCAATGCTGGGGGTCTTTATTATGTCCACTAATATCAATGCTGGGGTCTTCAATGCGTCTACTGACATCAATGCTGGGGGTTTTAATGCATCCACTGTCATCCATGCTTCAGGTTTTAATGTGTCCACTGACATCAATGCTGAAGGGGGTCTTTATTGCATCCACTGACATCAATGCTGGGGGTCTTTATTGCATCCACTGACATCAATGCTGGGGGGGTCTTTATTGCATCCACTGACATCAATGCTGGGGGGGTCTTTATTGCCTTCACTGACATCAATGCTGGGGGGGGGGGTCTTTATTGCCTTCTCTGACATCAATGCTAGGGGTCTTTATTGCATCCACTGACATCAATGCTGGGGGTCTTTATTGCCTTCACTGACATCAATGCTTGGGGTCTTTATTGCATCCACTGACATCAATGCTGGGGGTCTTTATTGCCTTCACTGACATCAATGCTGGGGGTCTTTATTATGTCCACTAATAGCAATGCTGGGGTCTTCAATGCGTCTACTGACATCAATGCTGGGGGGTTTTAATGCATCCACTGTCATCCATGCTTCAGGTTTTAATGTGTCCACTGACATCAATGCTGAAGGGGGTCTTTATTGCATCCACTGACATCAATGCTGGGGGGGTCTTTATTGCATCCACTGACATCAATGCTGGGGGGTCTTTATTGCCTTCACTGACATCAATGCTGGGGGGGGGGGTCTTTATTGCCTTCACTGACATCAATGCTGGGGGTCTTTATTGCCTTCACTGACATCAATGCTGGGGGTCTTTATTGCCTTCACTGACATCGATGCTGGGGGGGGGGGGGGGTGTCTTTATTGCATCCACTGACATCAATGCTGGGGGTCTTTATTGCCTTCACTGACATCAATGCTGGGTTGTCTTTATTGCCTTCACTGCCATCAATGCTGGGTTGTCTTTATTGCCTTCACTGCCATCAATGCTGAGGGGGGTCTTTGTTGCATCCACTGACATCAATGCTGGGGGTCTTTATTGCATCCACTGACATCAATGCTGGGGGTCTTTATTGCATCCACTGACATCAATGCTGGGGGTCTTTATTGCCTTCACTGACATCAATGCTGGGGGATCTTTATTGCCTTCACTGACATCAATGCTGATGGGGGTCTTTATTGCATCCACTGACATCAATGCTGAGGGGGGTCTTTATTGCATCCACTGACATCAATGCTGAGGGGGGTCTTTTTTGCCTTCACTGACATCAATGCTGGGGGTCTTTATTGCATCCACTGACATCGATGCTGGGGGTCTTTATTGCATCCACTGACATCAATGCTGGGGGTCTTTATTGCATCCACTGACATCAATGCTGGGGGGGGTCTTTATTGCCTTCACTGACATCAATGCTGGGGGTCTTTATTGCCTTCACTGACATCAATGCTGGGGGTCTTTATTGCCTTTACTGACATCAATGCTGGGGGTGTTTATTGCCTTCACTGACATCAATGCTGGGGGTCTTTATTGCATCCACTGACATCAATGCTGAAGGGGGTCTTTATTGCATCCACTGACATCAATGCTGGGGGTCTTTTTTGCCTTCACTGACATCAATGCTGGGGGTCTTTATTGCATCCACTGACATCAATGCTGGGGGTCTTTATTGCCTTCACTGACATCAATGCTAGGGGTCTTTATTGCATCCACTGACATCAATGCTGAAGGGGGTCTTTATTGCATCCACTGACATCAATGCTGAGGGTCTTTTTTCCCTTCACTGACATCAATGCTGGGGGTCTTTATTGCATCCACTGACATCAATGCTGGGGTCTTTATTGCCTTCACTGACATCAATGCTGGGGGTCTTTATTGCATCCACTGATATTAATGCTGAGGTGGGTTTTTATTGCCTTCACTGACCTCAATGCTGGGGGTCTATATTGCATCCACTGACCTCAATGCTGAAGGGGGGGTCTTTATTGCCTTCACTGACATCAATGCTGGGGGTCTTTATTACATCCACTGACATCAATGCTGGGGGGGGGGGGTCTTTATTATGTCCACTAATATCAACGCTGGGGGTTTTTTAATGCGTCCACTGACATCAATGCTGAGGGGGTCTTTATTGCATCCGCTGACATCAATGCTGGGGGTCTTTATTGCCTCCACTGACATCAATGCTGGGGGTCTTTATTGCCTTCACTGACATCAATGCTGGGGGATCTTTATTGCCTTCACTGACATCAATGCTGAGGGGGGTCTTTATTGCATCCACTGACATCAATGCTGAGGGGGGTCTTTATTGCATCCACTGACATCAATGCTGGGGGTCTTTTTTGCCTTCACTGACCTCAATGCTGGGGGTCTTTATTGCATCCACTGACATCAATGCTGGGGGTCTTTATTGCATCCACTGACATCAATGCTGAAGGGGGTCTTTATTGCATCCACTGACATCAATGTTGGGGGTCTTTATTGCCTTCACTGACCTCAATGCTGGGGGTCTGTATTGCATCCACTGACATCAATGCTGGGGGTCTTTATTGCATCCACTGATATCAATGGGGGGGGGGGTCTTAATTTCATTCACTGACATCAATGCTGGGGGGTCTTTATTGCATCCACTGACATCAATGCTGAGGGTCTTTATTGCCTTCACTGACATCAATGCTGGGGGTCTTTATTGCATCCACTGACATCAATGCTGAGGGGGGTCTTTATTGCATCCACTGACATCAATGCTGAAGGGGGGTCTTTATTGCCTTCACTGACATCAATGCTAGGGGTGGTTATTGCATCCACTGACATCAATGCTGGGGGTCTATATTGCATCCACTGACATCAATGCTGAGGGGGGTCTTTATTGCCTTCACTGACATCAATGCTGGGGGTCTTTATTGCCTTCACTGACATCAATGCTGGGGGTCTTTATTGCATCCACTGACATCAATGCTGAGGGTCTTTATTGCCTTCTCTGACATCAATGCTGAGGGTCTTTATTGCCTTCACTGACATCAATGCTGGGGGTCTTTATTGCCTTCACTGACATCAATGCTGGGGGTCTTTATTACATCCACTGACATCAATGCTGAGGGGGGTCTTTATTGCATCCACTGACATCAATGCTGGGGGTCTTTATTGCATCCACTGACATCAATGCTGGGGGTCTTTATTGCATCCACTGACATAAATGCTGGGGGTCTTTATTGCCTTCACTGACATCAATGCTGAGGGGGGTCTTTATTGCATCCACTGACATCAATGCTGGGGGTCTTTATTGCCTTCACTGACATCAATGCTGAGGGGGGTCTTTATTGCCTTCACTGACCTCAATGCTGGGGGCCTTTATTGCATCCACTGACATCAATGCTGGGGGTCTTTATTGCCTTCACTGACATCAATGCTGAGGGGGGTCTTTATTGCCTTCACTGACATCAATGCTGGGGGTCTTTATTGCCTTCACTGACATCAATGCTGGGGGTCTTTATTGTCTTCACTGACATCAATGCTGGGGGTCTTTATTGCCTTCACTGACATCAATGCTGAGGGGGGTCTTTATTGCCTTCACTGACCTCAATGCTGGGGGTCTTTATTGCATCCACTGACATCAATGCTTAGGGGGGTCTTTATTGCATCCACTGACATCAATGCTGGAGGTCTTTAACCACTTTATGACTGCCTGCCTCAGGAGCAGGCAGCTAGGGGGCGAGTGCTCGTCACTGATTACTGTAGTAATGTCACCGGTCCCCCCAAAAGTGTCAAAAATGTCAGTCAGGGGTCTGATCTGTCCACCACAATGTCGTAGTCCCGCTAAAAATCGCAGATCGCGACCATTATTAGTAAAAAAAAAATTAAAATTACATAAATCTTTCCCATAGTTAGTAGACGCGATAACGTTTGCGCAAAGCAATCAAAATACGCTTATTGTGATTTTTGTTTACCAGAAATATGTAGCAGAAAACAAATTGGCCTAAAATGTTAAAAAATTTTGATTTTTTAATTTTATTTTTTTGGGAATGTCATATAGCAGAATGTAAAAAATATATATATATATTTTTTTTCAGAATTGTCGCTGTTTTTTTGTTTATAGCGCAAAAAATAAAAATCGCACAAATACCACCAAAAGAAAGCTCTATTTGTGGGAAATAAAGGACATCATTTTTATTTATGTACAGCGTCGCAGGACTGCGCAATTCAACGCAGTGCCGAATCACAAAATATGGCCTGGTTATTAAGGGGGCAAATCCTTCCGGTCCAGAAGTGGTTAATGCATCAATAGACACCAATGCTGGGGGGTTTTAATGCATCCACTGACATCATTGCTGGGGGTCTTTAATGCATCTGCAGACATCAATGCTGGGCATTTTAATGTGTCCACCGGCACTAATGCTGGGGGTTTTAATGCATCCACTGACACCAATGCTGGGGGTTTTAATGCGTCCACTGACATCAATACTGGGGGGTTTAATGCGTCCACTGACCTCAATGCTGGGGAGTTTTAATGCGTGCACTGACATTAATGCTGGGGGTCTTTACCACATCCACTGAAATCAATGATGGGGGTCTTTAATGCGTCCACTGACATCAATGCTGGGGGTCTTTAATGCGTCCACTGACATCACTGATGAGGGGTCTTTATTATGTCCACTGACATCAATGCTGGGTCTCTTTAATGCGTCCACTGACATCAATGCTGGGGCTCTTTAATGCGTCCACTAACATCAATGCTGGGGGTCTATAAATGCATCCACTGACATCAATGCTGGGGGTTTTTATTGCGTCCACTGACATCAATGATGGGGTTTTTTTTGCGTCCACTGACACCAATGCTGGGGGGGTCTATAAATGTGTCCACTGACATTGATGCTGGGGGTCTTTAATGCGTCCACTGACATCAATGATGGGGGGGGGGATGTAATGCGTCCACTGACATCAATGCTGGGGCTCTTTAATGCGTCCACTGACATCAATGCTGGGGGTCAATAAATGCATCCACTGACATTAATGCTGGGGGTCTTTAATGCGTCCACTGACATCAATGCTGGGGGGTTTTATTGCGTCCACTGACATCAATGATGGGGGGGGGGTTTGCGTCCACCGAAATCAATGATGGGGGGGGGTTTTATTGCGTCCACTGACATCAATGCTGGGGGTTTTAGTGATGCGTCCACTGACATCAATGCTGGGGGTCAATAAATGCATCCACTGACATCAATGCTGGGGGGTTTTATTGCGTCCACTGACATCAATGATGGGGGGGGGTTTGCGTCCACCGAAATCAATGATGGGGGGGGTTTTATTGCGTCCACTGACCTCAATGCTGGGGGTTTTAGTGATGCGTCCACTGACATCAATGCTGGGGGTCTTTATTTCATCCACTGACACCAATGCTGGGGGGTCTTTAACCTCTTGCCGACCAGCAACTGCAGTATTACTGGGGCAGGGCGGTTCGGCTGCGCAAAATCACATCGGTCTATGTGATTTTGTGCACGAGGCCGAGGCATGAGGTGTTTAGACACAGCGGAAGGTGGGCCATGGAAGAGGGGCAGCAAATGCCGCTGGCCTCCCGCAGTCGTCTGAGAAACTGATAGAAGACCCGCCTGCTTATGTAAACGAAGCAGGCGAGTCTTCTGTCAGACAGGCAGGGAGAGATCAGGAGTTTCAGCTAAGCTGAAACCCCGATCTCTCTGTGCCTATTACAGAGCCCCCCCCAGTCAATCACTTTTAGGCATACATTAACTCCTTTGATCACCCTCAGTGTTAACCCCTTCCCTGCCAGTGTCATTTATACAGTAACCGTACATATTATTTAGCACTGAATACTGTTTTTTGTCACTGGTCCCCAAAAAGTGTCAAATGTCAGTTAGGGGGCCAATCTGTCTGCCAAAATGTCGCAGTCCTGCTAAAAAAATGCTGATCGCCGCTATTTCTAATAAAAACAAAAAAATGTATAAAAATTTAAAAAATCGATTCCGTAGTTTGTAAACACTATAACTTTTGAGCAAATCAATTAAAATACTCTTTTTGTGATTTTTGTGTCATATTGATAAATTTGCTACAGTTTTCTTTTTATGTATTGTATAGAAAGCTTGTATATGGTGTGACAGGAAGTCAGGTAAATCTGTGAATGTAGTCACAGACAGGAGCTACACTTCCACCTGGGTTAGACAAATCACCAATTACTATAGGGTGTCGGCTGCAGAGGTAGCCAGGACTGTCTAAGGAAGTTGAAAGGCCTTCTGTTGTTCAGAATGAGGAAATGAAGGCCTCTATAATTTGTCCAAAGGAAGTTCTATTGATTGCTGCCTCCTGTCGCCGTGTGGGCTGGGAGAGGAGGACAGACAGATGAGTGCCTCCCGACAAGCTGGTGAGCATGGGAGAAGACCCCCTGAAGTGATGTGCGCTAAGGAGGGTAAACAAGTGTGAAGACTATTCGAAGTGAGGTCTTGGATCGTATCTAGGTGAAAAGAAACCAATGGACATTTCCTGTGTGAAGGGGAAATTAACCAGTTGTGAAGACTTCTCAAAGGTGAGGACATGGACTGTTTTTCTATGTGGAGAGAAAACAAAGGGACATGTTCCATATGAAGAGGAAAAGGGACATGTTAAATGAACTTAGCTGTGTGAAGAGATTATAAATGAACTATTGATGGTCTGCTGTAGGATCAGCAAAGTCTGCCCAACAGTAGGTTGGAGACAGACTCTTAGGTAGGTTCCAGTGTGAGAAGGTAGACGCTCACATTGGCAAGGATTTATTTTGTCTTTTATTTTATTTTGCTGGTTTTGACACTTGCAGTCTGGTGAAGAAAAAATGCATTAATAAACCAAACTGTTGTTTGCAAGCACTTCTCGGCTATCTTCTTGTGAAAACGCACCCCCCAAGGGGTCATCCACGCCCGCCACCGAGCTAATCCCTCACAATGGGTAAACAAGATATGAAAATAAAGATGAATTGAATTAAAAAACAGAAAATTACTTGGCACACCCAAACATTATATATGTGTGTGTGTATATATATATATATAATATATATTTTCTCTTACGTCCTCCAACAGTCGCCGCCTCTTCATATTCGTCACAATGGGGTATTAGACTTTGCTCCGAAGGAGTAGCTAGGCAACAGAATATGTTAACATTAAAGCTTTTAACATATCCCACCCTCAAGGGGTGGTCCCCTCAGTCAATACCCTCCTACTTCCTGCAACCATATCTCAGTTTCAATGTCTAGCTTGTCAGGAGTAGCTGGTTCTCTCTGTGCTGGGGCTTTGTGCCCCAGCCTCTTCTTTTTTGATTTTTTGTTTGAGTTTTTTTCTCTCTCTTTACTTAGCTGTTCTTTTTGTCAGCATTAGTTAGTTCTTCTGACGAAGAGGATCATGCGGGCTGGGTCTCGGGCTGATCCCCCTGGTCGCAGGTCGTGGATCAGTGGCTTCCCAGCCTGCCATCGAGCGTTCAGCCAGGTAACGCTCCTGGCACAGTGAACGACCCATCCCTGTTCGGTGCAGGGATGATTGGTTAGGTGGCTACCTCACTGGACGCTGTGCGGTTTCTTAACCCCAATTTTGTGCGTCTTGTATGCGACTCTCCCTGCCTCATGTGCAGCGGCTTGTTCGCCTGTGCGGGTCCCCCACGCCATTGAGAGGTAAGTGTATCTATGTGGGGACCTGTCTGTCGGGGGGGGGGGGGGTGTCAGTCTGGGACTGTGTAACCTGCCTCTGTTCACACTGTTTGTCTCCCTATCACTCTGCTGCATGCTGCGGGCTGCAAGGGGGGGGGAGCTGTGTGACACTGTCTGTGTCAGCCTTGTTCAGTGTGAGAAGCTGTGTGCTGTGGGGCATGTTTTGTGGCATGTTGGGGCACGATACAGCGATCGCTGCGGCGATCTGCCATGTTTTTTTATATGGATGGTGTTATATGCATAACTGTACTGTAGGAGCGGTGGTTTCGGCGCCAAACGGCGCCATTTTGCCTGCACTCGCTCCGGCCGCATGTTCTCCATGCAGGCGGTCATTTTCTTGTAGCCTCCCATAGGCTTTAATAGAGCGCCCTGGTTTCATCACTTCCTCTTCTCCTGGGTACACCGATCGAGGCAGCAGCAGCGGCGAGGGTCTCCTCAGGTTTTATCCTTCTGTTCTTGCTATATCCATTGCCTGTGTTCAGTTTATTGTTCCCTGTGGGGGTCTCATTGTGCTTGTGTATGGTGCGGTGGGCTGCGCTCGCCGCGCTTGTTAAAGGGGCAGTTAACCCTTTATTCTCCGGCATATCATATTGGGGCAATGGATTCTCAGGAGGGCAAATTTCCTGCCAGCTTGGTGGAAAGCCAGGGGACCGCTGTTTCCCCCCCAGGGGGGGATTTGGCCACTATTGTGGTTGGCCTTGCTGCTCAGGTGCAGATGCTGGTGGCTGCTCAATCTACTAAAAGACCCAGAGTTTCTATTTCCTCTGATTCTGAGGGTGAAGGTGATGGGGCTGTTATGGCGGGGGTCTCCTTATCAGGGTCCCACTCCTCCCTGGATCTAGTGGGGTCCGAGGTGGAGGCTGAGGTTGAGGGGGTGATAATTCTCCCCCTGGCTCGCCTGAAGAGCTTGCAATCATGGATGAATTGATTGCTTCCATAAAACAAACGCTGCGTTTGCAGGATGAAGTGTGTCCCCCCGCTGCCTTGGCGGCTTATGGGACGCAGAGAAAACGCAGGATGCCGCAGGTTTTTCCCTGCAATGATGATTTTCAGCGCGCTGTTAAGGAACAATGGCGCAATTTACGCAAACCTTTTGCTGTGCCAAGTAGGTTCAAGCTGCGTTATCCTTTTTCGCCTTCCACTGATGAACGGTGGTGTGTGCCACCCCCGGTGGATCACGCAATTGCGGTTTTGAACAAATCCACTGCGATTCCTGCAGAGGATTCCCCGGTGTTCCGTGATGCCACGGATAGAAGACTGGAGTCTCTTGCCCGTCATACTTATTCTGTTACGGGTTCGATGCTTAAAGCTCTGTTTGCCTCTCTTATGGCGGCCCAGGCTGTCGCAAGTTGGACGCAGATGCTTAGGCGCTTCCTAGTGGCCGATTCGGCCTCGCCGGCGACCCTGGATATGGTGGATCAAATCCACCAGGGTGTCATGTATCTGTGTGATGCGGACTTGGACTTAGTCCCTGTTGGCTGCATGTGTACACAGCGTGGTGGTGTTGTCTCGCCGCCTGGTTTGGTTGAAGTGTTGGTCGGTGGACCAATCGTCGCGTAAGACCTTAGCCAATCTGCCTTATGATGGGTCTCGCCTTTTTGGGGAGTCCTTGGATGCGTTGATTAAGGGGATCACCGGAGGTAAGAGCACTCTCTTGCCCCATTTCCCCAAGGCTAAGGGGGCTTCTGGGAAGAAACATGCTAATTTTCGGCCTCCTCAGGGGTCCTTTCGTGCCTTTCGGTCGCACTACAAGGGCAAACCATTCAAGGGACAGGGCTCTCAAAAGAAGCCCTGGTCTGGTAAACAGAAGTCCGGTCAGTCCGGACCCGCTGCTCATAACAGTGCGGCCTGAAGGGGCGCCCTCACCCAGTTTTGGGGTGGGGGGACGCTTGCTCGGTTTTCTTCAACCCTGGTTGGCCCGCGTGCGGGACCGGTGGGTTCAGGAGATCGTTCGATCTGGTTACAAGATCGAGTTTCTCTCTCGGCCGGAGAGCAGATTTTTTCCCTCAAATCTTCAACTGTCTCCAGAGCGTTTACGGGACCTGCACCTGGCGGTGCGAGACCTGAGGGCTCAGGGAGTGGTGGTTCCGGTGCCTCATCGGGACAGATTTCGGGGGTTTTATTCCAATCTGTTCACCGTGCCCAGGAAGGAGGGCAAGGTTCGTCCAATTCTGGACTTGAAGGCTCTAAACCGCTCTGTGCGGGTTCGCAAGTTCCGCATGGAATCCCTGCGGTCGGTGGTGGCTGCCCTGGTTCCGGGGGAATTCATGGCCTCCATCGATTTGAAGGATGCGTATCTTCACATCCCCATTTTCGAGGGTCACCAGAGGTACCTTCGATTCGCCATTGCGGAGGATCATTACCAGTTCGTGGCGTTACCTTTTGGTCTCGCCTCGGCTCCACGGGTTTTCACCAAGGTGCTTGCACCGGTTCTGGCATTGCTGAGGGCCCAGGGCATCTCTGTCCTGGGGTATCTGGACGACATCCTGGTTCGGTCTGCGACCAGCCAGGGTCTGGAAAAGGACCTGTCTGTCACGATGCAAACTCTGCAGGAGTTTGGTTGGACGATAAATTTTCCAAAGTTGATGCTGAGTCCGTCGATTCGTCTTCCCTACCTGGGAATGATCCTGGACTCGGTTCAGGCAAAGGTCTTCCTGCCGGAAGACAAACTCAGGACTCTTCAGGAGGAAGTCAGGTCCCTCAGGGACGTTCCGCACTCGTCTCTGCGGACGTGCATGAGATGTCTGGGATTGATGGTCTCTGCCTTCGAGGCGATTCCCTTCGCCCAGTTTCACACGCGGGGTCTCCAATCGGAGATCCTGTCCAGGTGGGACAGGCGACCTCAATCTCTGGATCTTCACATCTCGTTGGGCCATCGCACCAGAAGGGACCTTCTGTGGTGGCTCCAGTCCCCGATGGTGTCGGGGGGCAAGTCTTTTCGTCCTATCTCGTGGACGGTGATCACTACGGATGCCAGCCTGTCGGGCTGGGGTGGTGTTCTGATCGTTCTGTCCGCCCAGGGAACTTGGTCGGAGGGGGAGTCCTCCCTTCCGATCAACATTCTGGAATTGCGTGCGATAAATCTCTGCCTTCATCATTGGACGGACCGGCTGCAGGGCTGTCCGGTTCGGGTGCAGACGGACAATGCCACGGCGGTGGCCTACATCAACCACCAAGGGGGCACCAGGAGTGCCCGAGCGGCTCGAGAAGTGGCCGACATTCTGTCTTGGGCCGAGACTCATGTCCCGGCGATAACGGCGGTTCACATTCCAGGGGTGGAGAACTGGCAGGCGGACTATCTGAGTCACCAGACCCTGGATCAGGGGGAATGGTCTCTCCACCCGGCTGTCTTCCAGATGTTGTGCGCGAAGTGGGGTCTTCCAGATGTGGACCTGTTCGCGTCTCGTCTTAACAACAAGGTGAGAAGGTTCGTGGCAAGGACGCGCGACCCTCGGGCAGACGCGTCGGATGCGTTAGTGGCCCCGTGGCATCAGTACAAGCTGATGTATGCGTTTCCACCGATTCAGTTGCTGTCCAGGTTCCTTCGCAGGTTGCACTCGGAACGCAGCACGGTGATTCTTGTGGCGCCGGATTGGCCTCGCCGGTCCTGGTACGCAGACCTCGTGAATCTGGCGGTCGACGCCCGTGGCGTCTGCCTCTTCGAGACGATCTCCTGTCTCAAGGGCCGATATACCATCCTGCTTTACAGTCGCTGGCTTTGACGGCCTGGCTGTTGAGACCGAGGTCCTGAAGGAGAGGGGTCTCTCCCCTGAGGTCGTTCATACCTTGATCAACGCGAGGAAGTCTTCCTCGGGGAAGGTTTACTACCGTACTTGGAAGGCCTATTTTGCCTGGTGTGAGTACAGGGGGTTTTCACCCCGCACGTACTCGGTTTCTCGAGTATTGTCCTTCCTTCAAACAGGTGTTGATCAGCGTTTGGCGCTGGCTACGATAAAGGGTCAGGTGTCTGCGCTGGCCGTTCTTTTTCAACGTCCCGTGGCTTCCAACTCCTTGGTTGGCACTTTTGTTCAGGGTGTGCGGCATCTGGTTCCTCCTAGGAGGGAACCTCTGCCTCCTTGGGACTTGAATCTCGTTCTATCTGTGTTACAACGTGCTCCTTTTGAACAGATCAGGGAGATCTCGTTGTCTATGTTGTCCAAAAAGGTCGCCTTTTTGGTTGCGATCACTTTGGCTCGCAGAGTGTCGGAGCTGGCGGCTTTGTCCTGCAAGTCTCCGTATCTGGTTATTCACTTGGATAAGGTGGTCTTGCGACCTAATCCTTCCTTTCTTCCGAAGCGAGTTTCGGAATTCCATCTCAATGAGGATATTGTCTTGCCTTCGCTGTGCGCGAAGCCTAAACATCCGAAAGAGGTGAGACTACATTCTTTGGATGTTGTTCGGGCGATTAAGGTTTACCTTAAATCGACTGAGTCTTTTCGAAAGACGGATTCTTTGTTTGTTCTTCCAGAGGGTCCTCGGAAGGGCATGGCGGCGTCGGCTTCTACCATCGCCAAATGGATCAGGCAGACCGTTGAACAGGCATATGTCTTGCAGGGGAAAGTTCCCCCTATGCCTGTGAAGGCGCACTCTACTAGATCTCTGAGTACGTCTTGGGCCTGTCGTCATGGGGCTTCTGTAGCCCAGGTGTGTAAGGCGGCGACCTGGTCGACCGTACACACTTTCACAAAATTCTACAAGGTGGATGTTCAGGCATCGGCGGATGCTTCCTTTGGCCGCAAGGTTCTTAGTGCGGCTGTTCCCTAGGGTCACCTGTTGGGATCCCTGGCTGTTGGGATAAGTTTTTTTTTTTTTTTGATCCCCTGGTTATTTGTTTTACCTGGGTTGTTGCTCCTGTTGAGCAAGTTTTTTTCCTATTGCCCAGCTGGTTTCCTTCCTTTGGTAAGGTTCCTTTCTTTGATGCGGAGACTGCGTTGCCTTACGGCGCGGATGCGTTTCCCACCCCTCATGTTTGCACTGCTTTGGGACGTCCCCATTGTGACGAATATGAAGAGGCGGCGACTGTCGGAGGACGTAAGAGAAAACGGAATTTTTGTAAAATCTTACCTGTAAAATTCCTTTCTCTGAGTCCTCCGACAGTCGCCGCCCCCGCCCCTCTTTTGGGGTTTTTGGTTATATACTCTACTGCTATTCCACTGAAACTGAGATATGGTTGCAGGAAGTAGGAGGGTATTGACTGAGGGGACCACCCCTTGAGGGTGGGATATGTTAAAAGCTTTAATGTTAACATATTCTGTTGCCTAGCTACTCCTTCGGAGCAAAGTCTAATACCCCAGTGTGACGAATATGAAGAGGCGGCGACTGTAGGAGGACTCAGAGAAAGGAATTTTACAGGTAAGATTTTACAAAAATTCCGTTTTTTTTGTCGTTTTGAATACTTTGAAGCGCAGAGGAGGGGTTTGGAGTCTTTTAGACCCCAGATCCCTCCATAAAGAGTACCTGTTGCTGCCTATTACTGTCACAAGGGATGTTTACATTCCTTGTCAAAGCAGTAAAAGCGATCAGGAAAACTATTTTAGAGGGACAGTGTAAAAAAGAGAAAAAAGAAAAAAAAATACATTTTTTAAAATCGCCCCATCCCTTTGTGCTTGCACCCCAAAGAAAACGCATACGTAAGTCGCGCCCACAAATGTAAACAGCATTCAAATCACACATGTGAGGTATCGCCGTGATCTTTAGAGCGAGCGCAATAATTATACCACAATACCTCCTCTTTATCTCTAAACAGGTAAATGTTTAACATTTTTAAATCATGCGCTATGGAGATTTTTAAGTGCCGTAGTTGGTCCCCATTCCACAAGCGTGCGCAATTTTAAAGCATGACACGTTAGCTATCTATTTACTCGGCATAACATCATCTTTCAAAAATTATACAAAAAAAAATAAGCAAATTTTACGGTTTAGTTTTTTTTTTTTAATTGAACTGTATTTTTTTAAAACAAATTGCGTTTAAAAGACCGCTGCGCAAATACAGTATGACATAAAATGTTGCAACAATGGTCATTTTATTAATTAGGGTCACTGCTAAAATATATCTGCATTTTTGAATACCTTGGATTTTTTCAATCTGCCTCTATTGGCTGCCGAGTAAACCGGAAGTGACGTCGCTTCCAGATTACATCGCTTCTGGGTTACTACATCGGAAACACACAACCACGTCAACAAAATGACATACGGGTACGTGATTTTGCGTGAAGTGGTTAACCACTTAAGCCCCGGAAGATTTTACCCCCTTCCTGACCAGGGGGTATTTTGCGATTCGGCACTGCGTGACTTTAACGGACAATTGCGCGGTCGTGCAACGCTGTACCTAAACGAATTTGACGTCCTTTTTTTCCCACAAACAGAGCTTTCTTTTGGTGGTATTTGATCACCTGTGCGATTTTTTGATCACGCGCTATAAACAAAAAAAGAGCGTCAATTTTGCAAAAATAACAATATTTTTCACATTTTTTTATATGAAATTCCCCCCAAAAAAAAAGTAAAAATCAAAATTTTTTTAAATTTTCGGCCAATTTGTTTTATGCTACATATGTTTGGTAAAAAAATCGCAAAAAGCGTATTTTGATTGGTTTGCGCAAAAGTTATCGCGTTTACTAACAAAGGGAAAGATTTTTGTCATTTTTGTTGTTTTTTTTTAACGCGTAATGGCGGCGATCTGCGATTTTTTTTTGCGGTACTGCGACATTGGGGCGAACAGATCGGACCCTTGACTGACATTTGTGACACTTTTGGGGTTACCAGTGACATTTCTACAGTAATCAGTGCTATACATATGCACTGTTACTGTAAAAATACACTGGTTGTGAAGGGGTTAACTTTATTTGGGAGGGAGGGGCTGTGTGTATCCCTAGGGGCGTGCTTTCTACTGTGATTGGCTGTGGCTTGAGCTGTAAGGACACTGATCAACGGATCTACATACTAGATCCGTTTGATCAGTGTCTTTACAACGAGGAGAATGACAGGTGGCTTGTTTACACAAGCTGCCTGACATTCTCCCTCTCCCCCGCCGATCCGGGTCACACGCGCGGGGGGGTCCGTGACCACGCGGGAGCGGGAGCGCGCCTCCGGGGGCGCGCGCTCGCTCCCTAGACCCTCACAAGCTAGTGACGTAGCCCTACGTCACTTTGCCTGTGAGGGGCTGACTGCCGACGTAGATCGGCGTTAGGCAGTCGGCAAGTGGTTAAAGTGTATTTTTTCCAAATTTAGGTTTGAAAGACTGCTGCGCAAATACAGTGTGACATAAAATATTACAACGACCGCCATTTTATTCTCTATTGTCTCTGCTAAAAAATAACTCTCTAATGTTTGAGGGTTCCAAGTAGCTTTCTAGCAACAAATACTGATTTTAACTTGTAAGCAACAAATGTCAGAAAAATGTCTGGTCTTCAAGTGGTTGATAAAGACCTACTGAAAGTAAAAACATGTTTGCAGCATGGCCCCAGCACCATTGATTCATTTAAAACATTATGTGTAACGCCTCACTCACTGTGTGCTGCCCAGTGCTTGCCGCGCTACCCGCCGCCATGATTGAACGTGATGATGATGCGGAAGGGGGCGGTAACCGTTTCGGTTACCGCACCCCCGCGTCATCACGTTCATGCTGCCGGCCCGTCCTCCAGTGACGCTTCCGCTGCCTGTGATTGGTTTGCTGCTGCTGGCCAGTCACATCCAGGCAAACCGCGGCCGGCCCTCCCCGCTGCCAGTGATTGGTGCACGATCATCTCCTCGGCTGCTGCTGCTGGCCAGTGACCGACAGTAGGGCAAACTGCGGACCCGGAAGGACACCTACTGTACCAGTCCTATACGGGAATGTTAAAAAATAAATTTAAGCATCCAATCCTGAGTCCCCTTTCTGTGAGAACTCTTTTCTGCCTGTTTGTGGGACTGTTAGGTTCGGCCAAAGAGTAGTAAGCGCCACATTTTGTCCAGCTGCACCTTCATGACTGCCTGAACAGCTTTATTTCGGCAAGCAGGAGCACCACTGTTCTTTCTCCAAGAGTAAGTGCCGCATTTGTGCACCATCAGATCTGTTCCATCCATACCAGTCTGCCTGCACCTCATGACTGTGACTTGGGCCTAAAAGATTACTGTGCTGCATTTTGTGCATCTCACTGTCTGACTGTGCCATCCATACCAGTCCGCCTGCACCTCATGACTGTGGCTTGGGCCTCTGACCACCTCCTGTATCATGTCTGCAGCCCCTGACCTCCTCCTGTATCATGTCCGCAGCCTCTGACCACCTCCTGTATCATGTCCGCAGCCTCTGACCACCTCCTGTATCATGTCCGCAGCCTCTGACCACCTCCTGTATCATGTCTGCAGCCTCTGACCACCTCCTGTATCTTGTCTGCAGCCTCTGACCACCTCCTGTATCATGTCTGCAGCCTCTGACCACCTCCTGTATCATGTCTGCAGCCTCTGACCACCTCCTGTATCATGTCTGCAGCCTCTGACCACCTCATGTATCATGTCTGCAGTCTCTGACCACCTCATGTATCATGTCTGCAGCCTCTGACCACCTCCTGTATCATGTCTGCAGCCTCTGACCACCTCCTGTATCATGTCTGCAGCCTCTGACCACCTCCTGTATCATGTCTGCAGCCTCTGACCACCTCATGTATCATGTCTGCAGTCTCCGACCACCTCATGTATCATGTCTGCAGTCTCTGACCACCTCCTGTATCATGTCTGCAGTCTCTGACCACCTCCTGTATCATGTCTGCAGTCTCTGACCACCTCCTGTATCATGTCTGCAGTCTCTGACCACCTCCTGTATCATGTCCGCAGTCTCTGACCACCTCCTGTATCATGTCTGCAGTCTCTGACCACCTCCTGTATCATGTCCGCAGTCTCTGACCACCTCATGTATCATGTCCGCTAAATGTACAGTGTGTGTCGTAAAACGTTTGACATTTCGAACATGGGAGAGGCAGCGCTGTCTAGCCACGCTAAAGGTGCAAAGCACCAGTCTGCAGCTACGTGCTTGACCGCTTCCAATCTGATCGCTGGCTTTTTCACCCGTACGCCTGAAGTGACACCGGCTCCCAGCTGCGGCAGCGGTGCTTCCATCTCATCCACTGTAAAACAAGGGACCATTTGAGTCACGCTGTATCCAGAAACAAAACCCTAACTGCAGAGGTACTGTACACTACAAAGATTGTCATTTATTTTAGTAAAAATATGCTGGGTGTGACATAGATTTTCTTCTTATTTAACATGTATACATAGACATTTCATGAAACATTAGGTCATGAATATTTACGTGAAGTCATGGAAAAGTCATGGAATTTTATTGGTGAAAATGTGTATGAACCCTGGATATCTTGATATCCGTAGGGTTATACTGCCCCCTACAGGAGTAGGACACTAGGCAGGAAAAAAGTTCTGGCCACACCCATGGGCAGTCCCAGGGGGTATATCCTCTCTCTCCCTGCCACAGGGTGTCAGTTTTTTTTCTGCCTAGTCAGGAGTAAGGACCTAAGTTGCTTGCTGGGATCTCTGGTCCTGGCAAGCTTTTTTAGATAAATCTTTTTTTTTTTGTTAGCTTTTTTCTCCAGTTGTTCCTGTGAGATCTTCAAGCAATTATACCGGATCTGGTTGAGATACAGTGGTCACCCCAGCCGGCCTACGAGCGCGTGCAGACCCAGCTCCGCGCTGGGTCGGCCGCGACATAGTCCCGCTGGACAGGGACTGGCCCGCGGGTTAAACATCCCGCCGAGTCGCATACGACCGGTCGACGGCCAAGTCGCAGCGTCTCCTTTGGCCGACACCCCCCCCCCCCCACTGGGCGGTGAGGGGTTTTTGTCTGGAGTGGCACCCGCTCTGTTCCGGTATGGTGAGTAAATGTTTCCCCCCTGCTCCTCATGGCTGACTCTGGGGTGGACCCGGGCCCCTCCCTGGGACGGTCGGACCCACACTAATCTGGGTTCCCCTCTGTTCCCCTGTGCACCCTCCCCCTGTGGTGTCCCTCTCCCCCCTCCCTTTCTCCCTACGGGGGGGGGGGGGGTTTGTGTGTGTGTGGGGTGGCTAGCTGTTCATTCAAGCCGCTAAGGGGGTGGGGAGGTCCCGAGTGCGGACAGCTGTTGTGCGGGGGGTTTCCTCCCTGGCTTCCCAGGGCCTACCTGCCGATCGATCGTCTGTTAGTAGATGTGGGGACCCCCCTTCCCACCGCAGCGCGCGGGGCTGCCATTTTTTTGGAGTCCCTCATGTGGCTCATGGGGGCGGGCATCTTGGTACACCCAGCTCGTTTTGTTTGCAGAGCTGGGCAGCTGTGGGAGATACTGAGGGCGTGTGAGCGGGCGGAGCCCCTCCCTAGAGACGGGAAGATCGCTCGACAGGACTTCCTTGTCATGTAGACAATGCTGAGAGCAGTCCTTTTGAACTCTGGTGCATCATGTGGTGAGCCTTTTGGGGGTCTCTCTCTCTCTCTCTCTCTCTCTCTGCGGGGGTTTCGAGGCACGCTGTCTCATTGAGGGGCGCTGTAGCGCTGGGTGACATAAAAAAAAAAAAGGTGTTTTTTTTTTTCCAATTTAGTCATACTTTGCTGACGGGTTCCCCTGGTGTTGCCATGGACCCTGCTGCACATGTGTCCCCACCTGATCCCCTCAAGGTGGCCGCAGGGCCCTCCAATTCTCCGCTCACCATTGATGCGCTTTCGGCGGTCCTGGAGTCATTTGTGTCCTGGGTGGAGGTGGCCTGTCAGAGACGGGGGGCTAAAAAGCGACCCCGCCTACCCCTGTCTTGTCTGATGCCTCAGATTCTGATCCTGAGCCAGTCGCTGCTGCTGCAGGTTCCTCCTCTGGGGCTGCTGTCTCGCGCCCCGTCTCCTCTGATAGTGAGGATGACCTCTCTGCCTCCGCCATAGCGCAAGACAAGGCACTAGTGGACGCACTGATTGTGTCTGTCCGGGAGACCCTAAAACTGGAGGTTGCACCTGCGGATGCAGCTCATACGGAAGTTGCCTTTGGCACTCGCAAGCCCTCCAGGGTGGCAAAGGTGTTTCCCTTTCCCAAATGCTTTGACAATATCATTAAGAAGGAGTGGGTCCATCCAAAACGACCCCCAGGGATGCCCAAACGGATTGCTAGGCGCTACCCGTTTGAAGAGTCCCTCCTTAACCACTTAAGCCCCAGAGGATTTGGCTGCTAAACGACCAGGGGGTATTTTGCGATTCGGCACTGCGTGACTTTAACAAACAATTGCGCGGTCGTGCGACGCTGTACCTAAACAAATTTGACGTCCTTTTTTTTCCCACAAACAGAGCTTTCTTTTGGTGGTATTTGATCACCTGTGCGATTTTTTTTTTTTTGATCACGCGCTATAAACAAAAAAAGAGCGTCAATTTTGCAAAAATAACAATATTTTTCACATTTTTTTATATGAAATTCCCCAAAAAAAAAATGTAAAAATCAAAATTTTTTAACATTTTCGGCCAATTTGCTTTATGCTACCTATGTTTGGTAAAAAAAATCGCAAAAAGCTTATTTTTATTGGTTTGCGCAAAAGTTATCACGTTTACTAACAAAGGGAAAGATTTTTGTCATTTTTGTTGTTTTTTTTTTTAACGAGTAATGGCGGCGATCTGCGATTTTTTTTTTTTTTGTTTTTTTGTTTTTTTTTTGCGGTACTGCGACATTGGGGCGGACAGATCGGACCCTTGACTGACATTTTTGACACTTTTGGGGTTACCAATGACATTTCTACAGTAATCAGTGCTATAAATATGCACTGTTACTGTAAAAATACACTGGTAGTGAAGGGGTTTACTTTATTTGAGAGGGAGGGGCTGTGTGTGTCCCTAGGGGTGTGATTCTTACTGTGATTGGCTGTGACTTGAGGTGTAAGGACACTGATCAACGGTTCTACATAATAGAACCGTATGATCAGTGTTTTTACACCGAGGAGAATGACAGGCAGCTTGTTTACACAAGCTGCCTGACTTTCTCCCTCTCCCCCGACGATCGCCGAGTGACCGGCGGACATCGGGTCCGCCGGTCACACGCGCGGGGGAGTCCGTGACCGCGCGGGAGCGCGCCTCCGGCGGCGCGCGCTCGCTCCCCAGACCCCCCAGGCTAGTGACGTTAATTAACGTCACTCTGCCTGTGAGGGGCTGACCGCCGCAGTAAATTTACTTGCGGCGGTCGGCAAGTGGTTAAAAAATGGACGGTGCCACCTTCGGTGGATCCGCCGGTTTCCAGACTAAATAAGGCTACTGTTATCCCGTTGGAGGATTCCCCGTCCTTTCGGGATCCAGTTGATCGTAGGGCAGAATCTGTGCCCCATTCCATATTCTCCCTGGCAGGGTCGGCCCTGAGGCCAGTGTTTACCATTGCTCTGGTTTCACAGACGTTGACGGAATGGGCCAAGCTGTTACGCCATGACCTGGAGGGGAGAAGTCTCCCTCCTGCCGTGGCGGAGTTGCTGGAGCAAATGGTCCAGGGGCTACAGTTTGTTTGTGACGCCGCACTGGATGCTGCTCCATTGCTGGGGCGTGTGTCGATCTCGGTGGTGGTCCTCCGGCGCATGGTATGGTTGAAGTGCTGGTCGGCGGATCAGGCTTCCAAAAAAGCCTTGACTGATCTCCCTTTTCAGGGGGATCGCCTGTTTGGTGCTACCTTGGATGAGATTATCAAGGATCTCACTGGGGGCAAGAGCACCTTTCTACCACAGGCTAATAAGGGTAAGGAACCTCATTGCAGACAGGGACCTTCCTTTTCAGCTCACAAGAAGTTTTTTCGCTCTTCCAGGGCGGGCGACAAGGCGAAGCCCGGGGGGTTTCAAGAGACCCTGGTGTAATGTTCCGGTACCTTTGGTACCCTAAATTACACTTTCCACAAGTGTATGCGCCCTACCATTTACTTTTGGAAAGGTGCGCATACACCTTTAAGACTGGAGCTGTCATCACTCAGCGCCGGACTAGATGGCTATTTAAGGCGTCGGTTCTCACTCACATGTGTTCGTTCAAACACCCTTATCTGGATGCTAACCTTGCTTGAAGCTTCCATGCTTGCAAGCTTACTTCGCTGACGGAACCTCGCTGCGCTGATCCCTGTATCCCGCTACTGGATCATCCGCCTCTCCTGAACCACTCTTCGGCTGTATCGCTAATAGTGCTAAGTACCCCGCAGGGGAATTCTCTATAAACTTATACTAAGCTTACACTATCTAGCTCTGCATAGTAAAGACTGTTTATTACATCTGCATAAACTAGATTGCTAGCTCTTGAGACTACTGCTACTTTTCTGCACTGGGTTGATCTCTTTTGTATGTCCACCTGCTATTCTATCATCTGCTATCATACAACATTGCTAAACCTTCCTGCATCCATCTGCTACTGTCTCACCTTCAAGTGTCTATCACCTATCACCTCCACTCAACCTATCCCTCAACCTTCATCATTGTGTTACCACATACATAAAGTCACTCTAGGAACCAGCTTGCTAATTGTGTGTATTTACTGGCTGAAATAAGACCTTCCACACATGATGAGTCATTGAGGTTGGGAATGGTATCTCAGCATATCTCTTACATGACTGCTGACGTGGAACTATTTCTGCAGCTGAAAATCCACACCATATAAGAAACGCAGGAGCGTTACAGATTGAACGAACCAAAAAATGGATTCAGCAGAAATAGCCACTCAGGTGACACAATTAAACCAGCAAGTATCTGCGTTAATACACGCACTTGCTGAATTAAAAGAAGACAATCAGGCTCTGTCGCAGCAGGTAATTAGACTGACACAACTTACCTCTGCTCAGTCCCCTGAACCCAAGATAAATCCCCCTTTGGTATTTACAGGCGATCGCAAAAAATTTCGCGAATTTAAAAACGCGTGTGAGTTACTTTTTTTGTTAAAACCTCGTACCTACCTTACTGATCACATTAAGGTTTGTACTATTATTTCTTACCTATCAAACGATCCTCGAGCCTGGGCAGATTCTCTTTTTGAGAAAAACGACCAGCTTCTCAACTCCTATGCCTTGTTCCTGGCAGAGCTCACTAGCCTATATGATGACCCCAATAGGCAGAGTACTGCTGATCTTCAGTTAAGATCCTTGAAACAAGGAGGGAGGCCTGTAGAAGACTTTGTCGCACAGTTCAAGAGATGGACCATTGATTCAGAATGGAATGATGCATCTCTGAAAACCCAATTTAGGCTTGGCCTATCAGAAGCCGTTAAGGACGAGCTCGCCCGAGCGGATCTGCCAAAAACCCTGGATGCACTAATACAACTCAGTATTACCATAGATAGAAGACTACGAGAAAGAAAGGCTGAAAAGATGGGAATGCCATTATCCGTTTCCTCTCGGAGTCTGGCCGTTGACCCCGCTCCTATGGAGATAGGAACCATACGCCCACCGCTATCAACTATGGAAAAAACCAAAAGACGAAATTAAAATCTCTGCTTGTACTGTGCATCCCCGGATCACAAGATAAACGTCTGTCCCCTAGTCAACAAAAAGAAGGGTGAGTGTTCACATGTCTCCCTAGGAGGATTGACAACTTCATTCACTAACCCTTACATTTCTGTTTTTTTGACATTACAGTGGGACCAGAACAGGATTACTACTAAGGCCATGATTGACACAGGATCTTGTGGAAATTATATGGATATATGTTTTGCTGCTTTAAATAAAATTCCTATTATTTCTAAACTCAAACCTGTCTCAGTAAGTCTTATTACCGGTGTTCCGTTATCCTCTGGTCCGATCACCGATCAGACACAAGCACTTCTAGTCACTATTAACGAGTCTCATAGGGAGACTTCTACCTTCGATTTAATACCATCACCCCACTTTCCCATTGTGTTGGGACTTCCCTGGTTGCACACACACCAACCAACCTTAGATTGGAAGAAACGGTCCTTGACCTTCCTTTCTTGTTATTGCGAGGAAACGTGTAACCTCCCGTTTTCCGGGAAGATTCTGTCTATGGTGACAGATGAGATTGCACCACTATGTTATCAGGATCTCTCTGAGGTTTTTCTTGAGAAAAATGCTCAAGCATTACCTCCTCATCGAGACTATGATTGTAGCATTGATCTACTCCCAAATAGCAAATTGCCGTTCGGTCATGTTTATCCTCTTTCACAGGATGAACTTGCCCATCTCAAAACCTATTTGGATGAGAACTTGGAAAAAGGTTTTATTAGACCTTCCACTTCTTCCACAGCAGCAGGACTCTTTTTTGTTCGCAATAAAAATTCAAGTCTCAGACCTATCATCGACTACAGGAAATTGAATGCTATCACAATAAAAGATTGCTATCCTCTACCGCTTATCCCTGAGCTCATTGAGCAGGTGCGTGGAGCTACCTATTTTTCAAAATTAGACCTGAAAGGAGCATACAATCTCATTCGAATCCGTGATGGACACGAGTGGAAGACTGCATTCAGAACTAGATACGGATTGTTCGAATATCTTGTGATGCCATTCGGCCTATGCAATGCCCCTGCAGTTTTCCAACGATTTATAAACGATATTTTTAAAGACTTACTAGATGTCTGTGTTGTGGTATATCTGGACGATATACTTATATATTCACGGACCCTGTCTGAACACATAAGACATGTAAGACTTGTATTATCGAGATTGCTTGCACATAATCTTTATGTGAAGCTGAAGAAATGCTTGTTCCATAAAGATGAGGTACTCTTTCTAGGCTACATCATATCCAAAACAGGAATCGAGATGGACATGAGTAAAATATCCTGCATTCAGGATTGGCCTACACCAACTACACGCAAGGCGCTACAGCGATTCCTGGGATTTTCAAATTTCTACAGGAAGTTCATAAAAAACTTTTCTGCTATTGTGAGACCCCTCACACAGCTCACTAGCATAAAAATACCATTTAAATGGTCAGAAGAAGCAAATAAGGCTTTCCACTTGTTAAAGACAAGGTTTACTTCCGCTCCCATATTACGCCATCCAGACCCATCCCTCCAATACATTCTGGAGGTAGATGCGTCAAACATGGCAGTAGGAGCAATACTCTCCCAACGACCTACCCACACTTCACCATTTCATCCAGTCGCCTTTTTTTCTAAATCCCTGAGCAGTCCCGAGATAAATTACCCCGTGGGTGAAAAGGAACTGCTTGCTATAAAATTGGCTCTGGAGAATTGGCGACATTTACTCGAAGGCACCCAACTACCAATAATTATATACACGGACCATAAAAACCTCCAATATCTTCAGACTAGCAAAACTCTCTCGCATCGACAGGTACGATGGTCACTATTCTTTCTAAGGTTTAACTTCCTAGTGACCTACACACCTGCAGATAAGAACAAAAAGGCGGATGCACTATCACGACAAACTGAAGAAAACTACTTTGAAATCCCTTCCGTTCCTATAATACCTCACAAACGCATTATTGGAGTTGTCCGTTCCTTAAAGGAAGAGGTTCTGCATGGTATAAGTTTGGATTCACCCCCACCACAACTAAATACTGATGCAGAAGGCTTCCTCTACTACAACGACAAACTTTACATACCACCTACCCTACGCACCAAGATCTTGGAATTATCGCATGATGTGCCTATGGCAGGACATATGGGTATGACAAAGACTTTCAATTTGATTTCTCGACAATTCTGGTGGCCTGACATGAAAACATCTATACAAAAATTCGTCTCTTCATGCAATGTCTGTGCCAGGTCCAAAATTGACACTACGAGACCATCCGGTCTACTATGCAGTCTACCAATACCCCAAACTCCATGGGAGGTTTTGTCATTGGACTTCATCCTAGAATTGCCTCCTTCCAAAGGATTTAATACCATCTTGGTGTCAGTGGACCATCTGACAAAGATGGCACATTTCATTGCTATTCGCAGACTACCTTCGTCCAAACAAACGGCAGAACTCCTGATGAAACATGTCTTCAGATTACATGGTATCCCAAAAACTCTTCTGTCTGACCGTGGATCCCAATTTATTTCTAAATTCTGGCAAGAACTATGTCACATACTACGGATTGAGCGGAAGCTCACTTCTCCTTACCATCCGCAGACCAACGGACAGACTGAAAGAGTCAACCAATGCATCGAGCAGTATTTACGTTGTTACACTTCTTACCAACAGGATGATTGGTTGGATCTTCTCCCCCTGGCAGAATTTGCCTACAACAACGCAACTCACAGTACAACCAAGCAGAGTCCGTTCTACTTGAACTATGGGTTCCATCCCTCTATTCTCCCTCCACGCATCCTTCCTTCAAATAACCCAGTAGCCTCAGACTATCTTACCCAAATAAAGGATTCTCTGGGTTTACTAAATACTACCATTGCACACGCTCACAGTCAAAAAAAGAAGTACTATGATCTTCGTAGAAGACCTTCTCCACAGTATACTATCGGGGACCTCGTTTGGCTCTCAACAAAAAACTTGAGACTGAAGATCCCTAGCAAAAAGCTTGGACCTCTGTTCTTGGGACCTTTCCCAATCAAGAAACTTATTGGAAAAGCTGCAGTGCAGCTTACATTGCCAATGGACCTAAAAATCCATCCCATTTTCCATGTGTCGCTACTGAAGCCCCATGTTCCGGACCACGGAATAAGGCCTAATATTCCACCTCCCCCTCCTGTACAAGTTGAAGGTGGAGAAGAATACGAGATAAAAGAGATTCTGGATTCTCGTATCTACAGAAGAAGACTTCAGTACTTGGTTAGATGGAAGAACTATGGGCCCCAAGACGACACCTGGCTAAACACCTCTGACATACATGCCCCTAGATTAATCCGCAATTTTCATGCGAGATACCCAGACAAACCAGCTCCAGAGGCCTTCAGGAGCAGGCCTTAAGGGGGGGTATTGTAATGTTCCGGTACCTTTGGTACCCTAAATTACACTTTCCACAAGTGTATGCGCCCTACCATTTACTTTTGGAAAGGTGCGCATACACCTTTAAGACTGGAGCTGTCATCACTCAGCGCCGGACTAGATGGCTATTTAAGGCGTCGGTTCTCACTCACATGTGTTCGTTCAAACACCCTTATCTGGATGCTAACCTTGCTTGAAGCTTCCATGCTTGCAAGCTTACTTCGCTGACGGAACCTCGCTGCGCTGATCCCTGTATCCCGCTACTGGATCATCCGCCTCTCCTGAACCACCCTTCGGCTGTATCACTAATAGTGCTAAGTACCCCGCAGGGGAATTCTCTATAAACTTATACTAAGCTTACACTATCTAGCTCTGCATAGTAAAGACTGTTTATTACATCTGCATAAACTAGATTGCTAGCTCTTGAGACTACTGCTACTTTTCTGCACTGGGTTGATCTCTTTTGTATGTCCACCTGCTATTCTATCATCTGCTATCATACAACATTGCTAAACCTTCCTGCATCCATCTGCTACTGTCTCACCTTCAAGTGTCTATCACCTATCACCTCCACTCAACCTATCCCTCAACCTTCATCATTGTGTTACCACATACATAAAGTCACTCTAGGAACCAGCTTGCTAATTGTGTGTATTTACTGGCTGAAATAAGACCTTCCACACATGATGAGTCATTGAGGTTGGGAATGGTATCTCAGCATATCTCTTACATGACTGCTGACGTGGAACTATTTCTGCAGCTGAAAATCCACACCATATAAGAAATAAGATATAAGAAACGCAGGAGCGTTACACCTGGTCTGGTAAGCAAAAATACGGTCCTTCCAGACCTGAGGATAAGACCGCTTCAGCCTGAAGGTGCGCCCCCACCCATATCAGGGGTGGGGGGGTGTCTTCGCCGGTTCCCGGACCCGTGGCTCTCCAGGATTCAAGACAAATGGGTTCACGAGGTCATACGGTTGGGATACAAGATCGAGTTTCGATCGCTTCCAACAAGGAGTGGAGTCCATTCGCACAGTGGTGGCCTCCCTGCATCTCGGGGATTTTCTGGCATCCATTGACATCAAGGATGCTTATCTTCATGCTCCCATTTACGCAGGACACCAGCGGTTTCTGCGCTTTGCTGTGGGAGAGGACCATTATCAGATTGTGGCGTTACCCTTTGGTCTCGCTTCTGCTCCCCAGGTTTTCACAAAGGTTTTGGCCCCAGTTCTGGTGCTGTTGCGGCAGCGGGGCATATCGGTCCTGGGCTACCTGGACGACCTCCTCCTCGATACGGAGTCTCCACAGGCTCAGTTTCATACGCGGACTCTCAAAAAGGAGATTCTTCTCAAATGGAACCGGAATCCCAATTCCCTGGACAATCGGATCCGGCTGAGCGAGCGGACCAGTGAGTCTCTGGCTGCTCAGGGGCTCTGGTCCCTGGAAGAATCCAGGTGGCCGATAAATGTGTTGGAACTGAGAGTGATCAGGTTTTGCCTGGTTCACTGGATCGAGCATCTTCGGGCTACCTGGTTCGGATTCAGTCGGACAATGCCATGACCGTGGCTTATGTCCATCACCAGGGGGCACCAAGAGTGTTCTGGCGGCCGTAGAAGTGGCCGGCATTCTTCATTGGGCGGAACGGTTTGTTCTGGCTCTTTCCGCAGTTCACATTCTGGTCATGGAAAATTGGCAGGCAGACTTTCTCAGCCGTCAGACCTTGGATCAAGGGGAATGGTCTCTTCATCCAGAGGTGTTTCACCAGTTGTGACTTCATTGGGGCACCCCAGACGTGGATCTGTTGGCATCTCGGCTCAACAGGAAGATGCAGAGGTTTGCAGCCCGCTCCCGTGATCCTCGGGCGGACGCCGCAGACGCGCTGGTTGCTCCGTAGGGGCAGTATCAGCTGCTGTATGCCTTTCCTCCTCTCAAGTTGCTGCCGAAACTTCTTCGCAGGATAGAGGCGGAGGGAATTCGTCATCCTTGTGGCTCCGGACTGGCCTCATCGGGCCTGGTAACGCCGACTTGGTTAGGCTGGTTGCGGACGCTCCTTGGCGACTTCCTCTCAGGGAGGATCTGCTGTCTCAGGGACTGATCTTCCATCCTGCTTTACGATCGCTGGCTTTGACGGCTTGGCTGTTGAGAGCCAGATGCTGAAGGACAGGGGTTTCCGTTTGTTATTCCTACTCTGATTAAAGCGAGGAAAGCGACTTCTAGAAAGATCTATCATCCACATTCTTACTCAGTGGCTCGGATATTGGCCTTCCTGCAACGGGGGGTTGGCCTTCCTGCAACGGGGGGTTGAGCAGAAGCTGGCCTTGAGCACTATCAAGGGTCAGGTTTCAGCATTGGCGATCTTCTTCCAGAGGCCACTGGCTACTCATTCTTTGGTGCGGAACTTCATCCAGGGGGTGCGGCACCTGGCTCCTCTGGTGCCCTTGCCGCCCTGGGATCTTAATTTGGTGTGGTCAGTTCTCCAGAAACCTCCCTTTGAAAATATTAGGGAGATTCCCTTGCTTACCTTATCCCAGAAGGTGGCCTTTTTGGTGGCTATCACTTCTGCATGCAGGGTGTCAGAACTGGCTGCGTTGTCCTGTAGTTCCCCCTATCTGGTGGTTCATAGGGATAAGGTGGTTCTTCGTCCTAATCCATCCTTCCTTCCTAAGGTGGTTTCCGACTTTCACTTGAATGAGGATATTGAGTTACCTTCCCTGTGTCCTAAGCCCAGTCATCCTCGGGAGTTTGCGTTACACTCCTTGGATGTGGTTCGGGCGATCAGGGTGTACTTGGCTACTACTGACTCTTTTCGTAAGGCTGATTCACTTTTTGTGATCACGGATGGCCCTAGAAAGGGGTTGTCTGCGTCTGCCGCGACTATCTCCAGATGGATCAGACAGACGGTGGTGCAGGCTTATTCTATTAAGGGTCGGGTTCCTCCGTTCCCTGTTAAGGCGCACTCTACTCGGGCTGTTAGTGCTTCAGGTTTGCAAGGCGGCTACCTGGTCGTCGGTTCATACCTTTACAAAATGTTATAAGGTTGATGTGCTGGCATCGGTGGATGCCTCTGTTGGCCGCAAGGTTTTGCAGGCTGCTGTTTGAGGGGACCTTTGGTCTACCTCGGGGGTTTTGTTTTTTTCAGGTGGGTCTCATCTGCTTGTTTCGATGAGTCCTCTGGTCTTCTGGTTGGCTCTGTTTTTGGCCTTCTGGATTGGATTTTATTTTGATTATCCCACCCCTCATTTATGGCACTGCTTTGGGACGTCCCTACGGATATCAAGATATCAGTCCTGCGTCTGTCAATGAGCGACAGAGAAAACTGGATTTTTGACTTACCGTAAAATCCTTTTCTCTTAAGCTCATTGACAGACGCAGTACCGCCCCTCTATTTTGAGTTGGGTTGGTATGAGTCTCTGACACTGCTTTGTTACATAACTGACATCCTGTGGCAGGGAGAGAGAGGATATACCCCCTGGGACTGCCCATGGGTGTGGCCAGAACTTTTTTCCTGCCTAGTGTCCTACTCCTGTAGGGGCAGTATAACCCTACGGATATCAAGATATCAGTCCTGCATCTGTCAATGAGCTTAAGAGAAAAGGATTTTACGGTAAGTCAAAAATCCAGTTTCTGCTGCTTCTCCTGAGTATGGGGATACCCCATGTGTGAGACTTTTTGGCAGTCTAGCCACATACAAGACCCCGAAAATGAATCCCCGCCTTCAGGCTTTCCAAGGGCGTAAATAGTTGATTTCACTCCTCACTACCTATCACAGTTTCAGAGGCCATGAAATGCCAAGAAAGCACAACCCCCCCCAAGTATCCCTTATCGGAAAGTAGACACCCTAAGTTATTTGCAGAGAGGCATGTTGAGTGTTTTGCAGATCTCACTTTTTGTCACAAAGTTTTGAAATAGGAAAAAAGTGTAAAATAAATGCTTTTTCCTTTATTTTCTTAATTTTCCAAAATAAATGAGAGCTGCAAAATACTCACCATGCATCTTAACAAATAAAAACACTTTTTATTATTAATTTATTTTTTAGGAACCACAATTTTTACTCCCTGGTCATGTGAGCAGCACTGGAGGGAGCTAAGTAAGGAACGATATCAGGGAACCTCAGCGTGCCTTGGATTACCGAGTGTTCCCGGAAAAGAACAACAAGAACAGCGATAACCCACCAGAGATCCATCCATTACCATACCCTGTGGAGGAGAGGAGTGTTCGTTGGTTCACAGCTCTACCCATACATTCATCTGGTAAGAGGCTTATCACTCCCACTCCACCTGGATGGTGTTAGGGGTTACATTCTTCTGGTTTACCTTGGTGTGTGATCTCTGGAGCGGAACTATATATTTATATGCCCTATTATTCATCTTTCTGGTAAGAAACTACGCTGCTGGTGGTGGGATACTGAACTTTATTCACGTGGTTTTCACCTCTCCAGCTCTACGGTTTCATCACAAGAAGTTTTGATTTGGACTTTATTTGTGCATATTTTGGGACTGTTTTTCATCACGATACAAACTGTGTAGTCACTCACTGGTGTTTTCACTGTTATTGCTGCCGATTGAATTTATTTTGTATCAAGCAATTCCTTATATATGTTAATAGCACATTTGGACATACTAGACCTCCTCTTTATTTTCGTTTTTGTAGTATCATGTTTTTAGATGCAATATCACCATTCACCTGTTTTTTTAGTATTTGTCCACAAGATGGTGCTGTATATATATTTTGAGATGTGCCATAATATATCCATGCACTGCTATTTTATATGTAGCATATTTTAAGTACTAGATCCGGATTGTTATGATGGTTTTTTTTTAGCCTTAGGCTCCGTTCACATGTCAGCGTATGGATCACGGGCAGAACCGCCGCGGTTCCGCCCGCGATCCGGAGATTATTGCAAATCGCGGGACGCCTGTGCGTTGCCCGTTGATTTGCAATAGACCCCAAATGCTGAGTGATGTTGCCGCGATTTCCGCCTGCCGAATCGCGGTAACATCGCGCAAAAAAAATCGCGGGACGCAATACGCTCCAAAGAAGCTCTTGTACTTTTTTGGTCGTAATGCGTCCCGCGTTTTTTTTGGGTCTATTGCAAATCAACGGGCAACGTACAGGCGTCCCGCGATTTGCAATAATCTCCGGATCGCGGGCGGAACCGCGGCGGTTCTGCCCGTGATCCATACGCTGACATGTGAACGGAGCCTAAATGATTTATGTTTATATAAGGTGTTTCAAGTGCTGCCCTTATGTGTTGAGTGATAGGTGTTAATATACGTCTTTTTCACTTTTTTAATGATTTGACGTTTAGGTCTCAGCCTTTTCCGGTATGCAATTGGCCAGATCTTCCATCACTATCAGCAGTATTTTCTATACAGTCCCTGCCTTTTCTTGTTCATAGTTCAGTTGTTGGAGTATCCCACTCACCCCTTCTCTTATCCAAGTTCTCAATAGACCCTAAAAACCAAAGAAACTGGACTGGTTCTTGTCTG
This sequence comes from Pelophylax lessonae, assembly GCF_965119305.1. Lineage (NCBI taxonomy): Eukaryota > Metazoa > Chordata > Amphibia > Anura > Ranidae > Pelophylax > Pelophylax lessonae. Next base: position 200,562,399 of record NC_138776.1, read on the forward strand.
AGGTAAAAACACTTGGAAATATGTCTGAATGCTCTACTGTTGCAAATGGTAACCCAGGGGAACCCGCACTCGGCAGCTCCCAGAGTAGTGCTACATTTGTTTGAAAGTAATGCACTATAAAGCTGCCTTGGCTCTCTGATGAGCTGATAGGGCCCAGCCTGGTCCAACAGGATCGATTGTACTGCCTTATCAGTGGCCCTGCATCAGAGCTTTATTATAGGGTAGCCACATTTATATCCAGGATGCTGGTAATGATCAGTGAGCCAGCTCCTTTCCATTTACTTGGCTACATAGAAATTGGTTACCTTAAAGAATAAGTCCACCCTAACACTAAAATCCCTACATCTACAGACATCCACGATTTTAGACCAACCTATCTAACCATGTAAAGAAGAAATCACTATACATACCTTTTTTGAAGCCGATCCGATTAGGTACCACGCTAAGGTGTCAGCGGCGGCTTCGCTTTGGGGACAGGTGCAGAGGAGGCAGCTGACAACAGAAGCCCCATAGTAACTCTGTGGGTGACGTCACTTCCTCTTAATTTCACAGCCGTTGTCAATTGTGTCCTCTGCAGAGCTTCCGCTGCTGGAGACCGGACTAGATCGGCTTCAGAAGAGGTATGTTTTACATCATGGATCATGGATATCTGTAGATGTCGCAGTTTTAGAATTAGAGTGGACTCCCCCCTTAAGTCACAAAATACCTTCTTTTGGGCTGTTTTATATAAACATGTATTATACACCCCCACTATTTTTTTTCTTTTTTTTTCTGAGATAACTGTATTACTTGACTTCTTTGGGCTTAAACAGACCATGCATATCCTATAGCATGTTCAAACTGCAAAATGAAGTTCCTCTGGAGAATGTTGTTATAAATGCACACACTTGTTAGCACCAAACATGTTTATTCGCTGAGAAAAAAAAATCTTATTTTGGGGAGCAACCTCTTTTTTGGCTGGGAAAATTCAGACCAACAAATATTGTTTTTTTTTTTTTTTCAGAATTGTCGCTCTTTTTTTGTTTATAGCGCAAAAAAATAAAAGTCGCACAGGTGATCAAATACCGCCAAAAGAAAGCTCTATTTGTGGGAAAAAAAGGACATCAATTGTATTTGGGTACAGCGGCACACGACCGCGAAATAGTCCGTTAAAATAACGCAATGCCGAATTGCAAAATATGTCCTGGTCATTAAGGGGGCAATTCCTTCCGGTCCAGAAGTGGTTAAAGACCACTTCTGGCCAGACTCCTCCAGACAGTAGATGGGTGGTTTTCACCAGTTCTGTGCTAATGGCACTACTGGACATCTTCCGATGTTGAAGGGAAGTACTGTAAGCATGATGTGTCTTTCATCTGCTGTATTGAGTTTCCTTGGCCAACCACAGTCCTTAACGTTGCTGGTTTCTTTGTGCTTCCTATAAAAAGCTTGATGAATTGAATTAACCACTTGCTGACCGCTCACTCGAGCCCTACTGCGGCAAAGTGGTTGGTTATCGTCCAGCGACGTAAACCTACGTCGCTGGACTCCTCCCCTTGTTGTATTCATTCACAGCAGGAGTCGGGCCAGGGGAGGAGCGGCGGCGATCGCCTCTGCTCTTCCCCAATCGTCGGGGAATCGAGTTTGGAGATCCGCCCGCTTGTGTAAACAAAGCGGGCGGATCTCCTAAGTGACAGGCAGGGTCAGATTGCAGGGTTCAGCATAGCTGAACATGCGATCTGTCCCTGTGTCACTCAGTCACCTCCCCCACACATGTTAGTAAGCACCAGGCATACATTAACCCCTCCCTCTCCAATAAAATTAACCCCTTCCCTGCCAGTGTCATTTTTACAGTAACAGTGCATATTTATAGCACTGATTACTGTAGTAATGTCACTGGTACCCCCAAAAGTGTCAAAAATGTCAGTCAAGGGTCCGATCTGTCTGCCGCAATGTCGCAGTCCCGCAAAAAAATCGCAGATCGCCGCCATTACTCGTTAAAAAAAAAACCCACCAAAAATGACAGAAATCTTTCCCTTAGTTAGTAAACGCAATAACTTTTGCGCAAACCAATCAAAATACGTTTATTGTCATTTTTTTTTTTTACCAAACATAGGAAGCAGAAAACAAAAAATTTAAAACAATTTTGATTTTTACATTTTTTTGGGGGGAATTTCATATAAAAAAAATGTGAAAAATATTGTTATTTTTTCAAAATTTACGCTCTTTTTTTGTTTATAGCGCAAAAAGTAAAAATCGCAAAGGTGATCAAATTCCACCAAAAGAAAGCTCTGTTTGTGGGAAAAAAAAGCCGTAAATCTTGTTTGGGTACGGCGTCGCATGACCACACAATTGTCCGTTAAATTCGCACAGTGCCGAATCGCAATAAGTGGCCTGGACGTAAGACAGCAAAATCCTCCGGTGGTAAAGTGGTTAATGCTGGTTTGAAACCAAAAGGTAGTCACATCAAATATTGATTTGATTTAGATTTTTCTTCTGTTCTCTTACGTTTTAATTTTGTAAATTGATAAAAAGAAAGATTTGAAAATATACTGTATATTTTTTTAAAGCGTTCTTACTTACTACAGCATTTCGTCACACTTGCCTATAACTTTTGCACAGTACTGTGACTCTAACACTCTACCTTCTGTCTTAGGGTATTCATGTCTACCTTGCAAAGAAAATGATAGAAGACCAGGGTAGAGATTATATGAATAACAGTGTTGCTAAGGTGAGTCCAGTCCTGTCAGACAGTCATTGTTGACATACACTATATCACCAAAGTATTGGGACGCCTGCCTTTACACGCACATCCTTTACACGCACATGAACTTTAATGTCATCCCAATCTTAGTAAGTAGGGTTCAATATGGAGTTGGCCCACCCTTTGCAGCTATAACAGTTTCAACTCTTCTGGGAAGACTGTCCCCAAGGTTTAGTAGTCCGAGTGTGTCTATGGGAATGTTTGACCATTCTTCCAGAAGCGCATTTGTGAGGTCAGGCACTGATGTTGGACAAGAAGGCCTGCCTTACAGTCTCTAATTCATCCCAAAGGTGTCCCTTTGGGTTGAGACCAGGACTCTGTGTACGCCAGTCAAGTTCCTCCACCCCAAACTCTCACATCCATGCCTTTATGGACCTTGATTGTGCACTGGTCTAAATAATTTGGTGGAGGGGGGGGGGATTATGGTGTGGGGTTGTTTTTAGGGGTAAGTTTGGTCTTTTAGTTCAAGTGAATGGAACTCTTAAGACGTCAGCATACCAAGATATTTTGGACAATTTCATGCTTCCAAATTTGTGGGAACAGTTTGGGGATGGCCCCTTCCTGTTCCAACATGACTGCGCATCAGTGCACAAAGCAAGGTCCATAAAGACCAGGGTGAGCGAATCGGAGGTGGAAGAACTTGACGTATTTTTTTTTTTTAACTCCTTTCTTGCCCTTGTAGCCCCCTTTTGGCAGGGCTGGTCGAGAAAGGAGCCCTCCCTTAAAGGGTAACTGCACTTTCGTGGGGGGAATAAAATAGCAAATAAAGAAAAAAACAATATAGCGTATACAATTGTGACACATTCATATTGTAATTGAATGTTATTAAAAATGACCTTTCCTTTTCAATCTGCAATCTTCTGAAAATGCAATGCAATATGGCTACCTGAAGCTGTTTTGTACACAGATTGTGTACTGACCACACCCCAGAAAAAAAATGTCCTGCTTGTGTGATTGGCTCACCAATTTTCCCAGAAGTATGTATAAGATACAAGTCAGATTTCTGGCATTCCCTGCAACAAAATTTCATTTTTGGTGAGATACTCCCAATAGGAACACGTCTAAAGGGATGCAGGTCCAGCGGATTTCCTCATTGGAGCCCTGCAGCTGCCACAGCTGACAGATAATTATGAAACCACTCCCATTTGACCCACTCATCACAGAGGCACAGAAGAACAAACAATGATTTCTTCAGAACAATAAACGTTAGAAATCTGCAACAATGTTTGTTAAAATCCTTGCAATGTACAGAGATTACCATGTACATTGCCATAACCCCGGTAATTAACATCAAAGTAGCGTCGTAAATACACAGTGAGCGGTCCGTAAGTGGTCAAGGATAAATCACCAATCATAACCGTCATCTATAGCATACTTGATCTGGTGAACAATTTTGTCCTTTGTCCTTCCCAATGCGTATCAGGTATACACATACACATGTCCTGGTTTCGTCATCACACCTCATTCCAATTCAATTTTCTGTTTTTTTGTTTTTGCCCTGTGTGTGTGTGTATATTAATATATTAAGTATCTCACAAAAGTGAGTACACCCCTCACATTTTTTTTATATTTTATTATATCTTTTCATGTGACAACACTGAAGAAATGACACTTTGCTACAATGTAAAGTATTGAGTTTACAGCTTGTATAACAGTGTAAATTTGCTGTCCCCTCAAAATAACTCAACACACAGCCATTAATGTCTAAACCGCTGGCAACAAAAGGGAGTACACCCCTAAGTCAAAATATCCAAATTGGGCCCAAAGTGTCAATATTTTGTGTAGCCACCAATATTTTCAAGCACTGCCTTAACCCTTTTGGGCATGGAGTTCACTAGAACTTCACAGGTTGCCACTGGAGTCCTTTTCCACTCCTCTATGACGACATCACGGAGGTGGTGGATGTTAGAGACCTTGTGCTCCTCCACCTTCGAGTTGAGGATGTCCCACAGATTCTCAATAGGGTTTAGGTCTAGAGAAATGCTTGGCCAGTCCATCACTTTTACCCTCAGCTTCTTTAGCAAGGCAGTGGTCATCTTGGAGGTGTGTTTGGGGTCATTATTATGTTGGAATACTGCCCTGCGGCCCAGTGTCCGATAGGAGGGGATCATGCTCTGTTTCAGTATGTCACAGTACATGTTGGCATTCATGGTTCCCTCAATGAACTGTAGCTGTAGCTCCCCAGTGCCAGCAGCACTCATGCAGCCCCAGACCATGACACTCCCACCACCATGCTTGACTATAGGCAAGGCACACTTGTCTTTGTACTCCTCTTCTTTTTCCTGCCGCACACGCTTGACACATCTGAACCAAATATGTTTATCTTGGTGTCATCAGACCACAGGACACGGTTCCAGTAATCCATGTCCTTAGCCTGCTTGTCTTCAGAAAACTGCTTGTACATCATCTTTAGAAGAGGCTTCCTTCTGGGACAACAGCCATGAAGACCAATTCGATGAAGTGTAAAATGTATGGTCTGAGCACTGACAGGCTGACGCTGACCCCCACTCCTTCAACCTCTGCAGCAATGCTGGCAGCACGCCACTCCGACGTCTATTTCCCAAAGACAACCTCTGGATATGATGCTGAGCATGTGCAGTCAACTTCTGTGGTCGACAATGGCTAGGCCTGTTCTAAGTGGAACCTGTTCTGTTAAACCGCTGTATGGTCTTGGCCATTGCGCTACAGCTCACTTTTAGGGTCTTGGCACTCTTCTTATAGCCTAGGCCATCTTTATGTAGATCATCAATTCTTTTTTTCCAGATCCTCCGTTCTTTGCCGTGATGAACTTCCAGTGACCAGTATGAGAGAGTGAGAGCGATAACACCAAATTTAACACACCTGCTCCCTATTCACACCTGAGACACTTAAGCCGGCCATAGACGGATCAAAATCATTTTTATTTTTATTTTTTTTATTTATGTTAGTTGAACTGGATGGACAAGTGTCTTTTTCAATCAGATTAACTATTTAACTATGAAATTCAGCCAGTTCAGCAGGCACCAGTCAAATTTCGATTCATCCATGGGCAAGCTGGTTATTGATTGACTTCAGTACCAGCCTGTCAGTTTTATTTTAGTGCGATCACTGCTGCTGGCTATAGCCCGTTGTTGAAGGAAAGAAAATTGCATTACATATGGCCAGTCTTATGGGCCATACACACTATAAGATTTTCTGAAGACTTTTTCCTTTAGATTTACCAAAACCAGATAATATGAGGTAAAACCTAAACACTTTCAATTTGTATGCAATCTGGCAGGGCCTTGCACTACATAGAAAAGGTAAATCTGAAGGAAAAAGTCTTCAGAAAATCTTATAGTGTGTATGGCCCTTTAGGTGTGAATGTAGCCTATGTCCTCCGACATACTAAAGACTGATGCAGGGTCCATAGCTCTGCGTTGGCCATGAGGACATTAAAGAGCATTCTACTGTCAGAGCACCATCTGTCAGGGGAACAAAATAACAGGTAAGTTAAATTGCTTTCACTGTCCCCTAATTTTAACAAGAATTTTCAGGTTTCCTAGAGTTGGTCTTTAACCACCTCCCACCCGGCCATTGTACATATACGCCGGGTGGGAGTCTCGTCCTTCTGAATGGACGTTCCGGAACGTGCTTCAGAAGGAGCGAGATCGCGCCACCGCGTGCACGCGCAGCGGCGCGATCTCGATGTGCCTGTGTCTCGATGTGCAGTAACAACAGTCAACTGTATTGACCATTTTTAAGAACAAAGTGCAGCAACATGAAGGCAAATAAAGTCCATCATATTGCAGACTTCAAAAAGAAAATGGGTGCTTCATCTCTATGGCCAGGGATTCATAGGCACTCATCTTTATGATCCAATCATTGTTATTGAATTTTTACAAAGAAAGAAAATAAAATACACCAGACACAACTGGACATCGCATTTGACAATGTGTCACACCATTGGATTACATAATGAGCACACCGCTCTCAGGTAAGGAAAATAAGGCATACATAATACAATATATACTATATTGTAAAAAAGTATTTACATGCAGATGAACTTTATTAGCATCCCAGTCTTAGTCCATAGGGTTGGATATTGAGTTAGCCCACCCTTTGCAGCTATAACAGCTTCAACTCTTCTGGGAAGGCTGTCCACAAGGTTTAGGAGTGTGTCTATGGGAATGTTTGACCATTCTTCCAGAAGCGCATTTGTGTGGTCAGGCACTTATGATGGACGAGAAGGCCTGGCTCGCAGTCTCTGGACTAATTCATCCCAAAGGTGTGCTATCAGGTTGAGGTTAGGACTCTGTGCAGGCCAATCAAGTTCCTCCACCCCAAACTCGCTCATCCTTGTCTTTATGGACCTTGCTTTGTGCACCTCAACTCAATAGAACACCTTTGGGATGAATAAGAGCGCAGACAGCGAGCCAGGCCTTCTTTCCAACATCAGTGCCTGACCTCACAAATGTGCTTCTGAAAGAATGGTCAAACATTCCCATAGACACTCCTAAACCTTATGGACAGCCTTCCCAGAAGTGTTGAAGCTGTTATAGCTGCAAAGGATGGGCCAACTCAATATTGACTCCTACGGACTAAGGCTGGGATGTCATGAAAGTTCATGTGCGTGTATAGGCAGGTGTCACAATACTTTTGACAATATAGTGTATTAAGAACCAAGCCCACTCATAATCTCAATTGGACAGAGGGGCTTTCAAAAGAGAAAAATATCCAAGAACAGACATTCCCCAGACATTCCTAATTTCTAGGGAAAACAAAGCCTGAAACAAAAGAGAAGGAAAAGAAAGGAGAAACAACAAGGAAAGCATGCCATGTACACCACAACACCATACAGTATTCATGAACTGTCTGTTTGAATCAAACATAGATTTGGGCTCAAGTAGACCATAAAAAATTAAAGGATTTCAGAAGAGGTAATAGGTGCATTCAGTTTGGCTTACACGGTGGGGTCTACTATGGGAAGTTGTATGTATCTAGAAATGCAGAGATAGCAGCATCCGTAGGCTGGGCAGTGGTAGGTTAATCCTTTAATTTGTACAATGTGGAGTAGTACTTCTGTAAAGCATTAGCAATATCAGTTGGATGGGAGACTTGTGAATTCCTTACCAAATCCATTACAAAGGGAAGCCAGGACTTTAGTTGCCTGGTCCTCAGCATGCTGGCCAAGAGTTTGCTTGCTCTGTTACCTTGGGCATAGCATGTCGCTTTTGCAGTCTTTAATGCTTTCTCCTGTTCATTCAACAGAAGTAGCAGGAGTTGTTGCCTACACCACAAAAGATTTTCAGTAAGGGTAGAAGTGGGTTAAGTTTTAGATTGTATTGTACCTCTAAGGATTTAATTTTTGACAGCAATAAGTCGACACCTTGCATCCTCCTCCTCTCTCCTGCCGCTAACTGTAGCAACACGCCTCTACTGTACACTTTATGAGCACACCAGACATTGAAAATAATAGTGTCCACACTGGTTAGAAAATTCTTGCAAGAACGTGTTGATCTCCAGTTGATCTCGAGTTTGTTTCAAGGATAAGAAGTATGTGCTATTGCGCCAAAGAATAGGAGACACGTTGAGATCTTCTTTGAAGTCTCTGGTACACAAAGAAAGAGACTGAATGTTTAATGGCTACCATCACATTTATTTTTTTTCTCTAGTGCAGGGGTGTCAAACTCGGTTTCTTCTCGGGCCACATCAGCATTATGATTGCCCCCAAAGGGCTGGTTGAATCTGTAAGATTAGATGTCCAGAGCACCCCACCCCTCTTACATCAGATGTCAAGAGCCCCCACCATCAGAATTTAAGAGTTTCCCACCCTCCCTTACCTTGTGCTGCTGCTGGGAAGAAGCTGGGGCGTTGCTGGGAAGAAGAAAGTGCAGGGTCTAGAGGAGGACCAAAGGAGGGCTAGAACTCTCCTGTAGCTGCAGGAGAGGTGCGAGGGCCACATAAAATAGCCTGGAGGGGTGGATTCCGGCCACGGGTCTTGTGTTTGACACCTCTATAT
>NC_138776.1:200576118-200698618 GCF_965119305.1 Pelophylax lessonae
CCCACAAACGCTTACTGTACAAACTAAGGAAGGTAGGTATGGACTATAAGGTGAGTACCTGGATAGAGAACTGGCTCCAGGGGAGAGTACAGAGGGTGGCGATTAATGGGGAGTACTCGGATTGGGCGGGGGTGGAAAGTGGGGTCCCCCAGGGTTCTGTCCTGGGACCAATCCTGTTTAATTTATTCATAAATGATCTAGAGGAGGGGATATCTAGTACAATCTCAGTATTTGCGGACAATACTAAACTAAGCATGCCAATATCTTCTATGCAGGATGTGGAAACCTTACAAGCGGACCTGAACAAAATAACGGGGTGGGCAACTACATGGCAGATGAGATTTAATGTTGAAAAATGTAAAGTAATGCACTTGGGGGCCAGAAAGCAAGCTACTCACTAGGGGGGGAACCTCTGGGTGAGTCTAGGATGGAAAAGGACTTGGGGGTACTGGTAGACAACAAGCTTGGTAGTGGCATGCAATGCCAAGCCGCTGCAAGCAAAGCCAACAGAATACTGGCATGTATAAAAAAGGGGATTCACTCCAGAAATAAAGAGATTATTCTCCCACTCTACAAGACTCTGGTCCGGCCACATCTGGAGTATGCTGTCCAGTTCTGGGCACCGGTCCTAAGGAAGGATGTGCTGGAACTGGAGAAAGTCCAGAGAAGGGCAACAAAAATAATTAGGGGAATGAAGGACATCAGCTATGAGGAAAGACTACAAGCACTGAACTTATTCTCTCTGGAGAAGAGACGATTGAGGGGGGATATGATATCAATGTACAAATACTGTACTGGCGACCCTAGCATAAGGAACAAACTATTCAGAGAAAGGGGATACAATAAGACATGTGGCCACTCACTAAAACTAGAGGAAAGGCGGTTTAACCTTAAAGTGCGTAAGGGGTTCTTCACTATATGAGCGGTAAGGATGTGGAATTCTCTTCCACAAGCAGTCGTATCAGCAGGGAGCATTGATAGTTTCAAAAAACTATTAGATGGACACCTTAAAGACCACAACATACAGGGGTATACAATGTACGGTTAAAAGCGGACACACACACACATCATAGGTTGAACTGGATGGACTGATGTCTTTTTTCAACCTCACTAACTATGTAACTATGTAATCATCGTCACTTGTCATCCCATCAGTGATCGTCGTCTGTCACCCCATCAATCATCGTCACCTGTCACCCCATCAGTGATCGTCATCTCTCACCCCATCAATAATCATCACCTGTCACCACATCAGTGATCGTCATCTGTCAACCCATCAATCATCGTCGCCTGTCACCCCATCAGTCATCATCATCTGTCACCCCATCATCACCTGTAACCCCATCAGTCATCGTCATCTGTCACCCCATGAGTCATCGTCACCTGTCACCCCATCAGTCATCGTCACCTGTCACCCCATCAGTCATCGTCATCTCTCACCCCATCAATAATCATCACCTGTCACCACATCAGTGATCGTCATCTGTCAACCCATCAATCATCGTCGCCTGTCACCCCATCAGTCATCGTCATCTGTCACCCCATCAGTCATCGTCACCTGTCACCCCATCAGTCATCGTCATCTGTCACCCCATTAGTCATCGTCACCTGTCACCCCATCAGTCATCGTCACCTGTCAACCCAACAGTCATCGTCATCTGTCAACCCATCAGTGACCGTCACCTGTCAACCCATCAGTCACCTGCCACCCATCAGTGATCATCCGCAGTCAACCGTCACCCGCCGCACAGCCCATCACAACCAGCATGTCAAAAAGGATGTACAGCAGCGAGGAGGCCCTTCAGGTCCTCTCCATTACTGATGAGAGCATCGGGGAGCTCTCATCAGTATCCGAATCCAATTCCGATCCCCGATTCGGAATTTGAAATCGCTAATAGTAGCGGACCGGAGATGGACTCGGACTATTCCTGTACACTTTCCTTTATACAATTTATTTTGGGGTGCAATTTATGCTATATACATGCAACCACTTACTGACCGCCTAACGACTATATACCTCGGTCATTAAAAGCTAAATACTGGGGTTATGGCAGCAGATAGCTGCCATAACCCCGGTATTTTTTTAAACAGCGGGCGGTTGGCTTTCAGATAAGGGTGGTCCCAGTGGCGGATTCGCCGCGGAATTATCCTTACGGTGCAGGGGAAGAGGTCCCCCGCCCCCCCCTCCCGCCGCATCTGAGACGTTTTCCCAGCTTACCGGACCCGCCGGCAGCGGGGAAAACTATCCGGTCCCGGATCCTCAGAGACAGGAATTCGAGTGAAGGCAAGATGGCCCTCACTCGACTCTATGGTCTTGGAGGACCGGAGCTACGTCAAAAGTCGTTGCCTAGCAACCGGTTTAAAGGGCCGCTTTTTTTTTTTCAACAATTTTTTTTTTCTTTTTTAGTGTAGTTGTGAGGTCTTTTTGACCTCAGATCTCTCAATAAAGAGGACCTGTCATGCCTATTTCTATTACAAGGGATGTTTACATTCCATGTAATAGGAATAAAAATGATCCAAACATTTTTTTTTTTAAAACTGTGTAAAATAAAAAAATAATAAATAAAATAAATAGGAAAAAAAAAAATGAAAGCACCCTGTCCCCGTTAGCTCGTGCGCAGAAGCGAATGCATACGCAAGCCCCGCCCACATATGTAAACGGTGTTCAAACCACACATGTGAAGTATCGCCGCGATCGTTAGAGCGAGAGCAATAATTTGAGCCCTAGACCTCCTCTGTAACTCTAAGCTAGTAACCTGAACAAATTTTTAAAGTGTTGCCTATGGGGATTTTTAAGTACCAATGTTTGGCGCCATTCCGTGAGCGTGCGCAATTTTGAAGCATGACATGTTGGGTATCTAATTACTCGGCGTAACATTATCTTTCACATTTTGGAAAAAAATTGGGCCAAATTTACTGTTTTCTTATATTTTAAATAAAAAAGTGAATATTTTTCAAAAAAATTGCATTTGGAAGACTGCTGCGCAAATATGGTGTGATAAAAAATATTGCAACAATCTCCATTTTATTCTCTAGGGTCTCTGCTAAAAAAAAATATAGAACGTTTGGGGGTTCTAAGTAGTTTTCTAGCAAAAAAAATGATTTTAGCTTGTAAACACCAAGTGTCAAAAATAGGCCCAGTCTTAAAAGTGGATAAATGGACAACTTTGTGTAAATTGCTACTTGATGTTAGGCCTCTGTATGTGGTTAGGCTATGTCAAAGCGTTACACATGTGGTATCGCCATGCTCAGGAGGAATAGCAGAATGTATTTTGTGGTGCAATTTTTGATATGCACATGCTATGTGTTGGAAATATTTCATAAATGAACAACTTTGTGTAAAAACAAAATGCATTTTCATTTTCTTTCCACAGTTTCCAAAAACTTGTGGAAAAAATGACACGTTCAAAAGACTCATTATGCCTCAAAAATTATACGTTGGGGTGTTTGCTTTCCAAAATGGGGTCATTTTATGGGGGTTTCCATTGCCCTGGTGCTCCAGGGCCTTCAAAATTGCGATAGGTTGTCAGGAAATTATATGTGTAATTTATGCTCCTAGAATGCCGGACGGTTCTACTTGGATGTTAGGCCTCTGTATGTGGGCAGGCTGTGAAAAAGTCTCACACATGTGGAATCGCCATACTCAGGAGGAGTAGTAGAATGTGTTTTGGGGTGTAGTTCCAAGTATACATATGCTGTGTGAGAGAAATAACCTGTTAATACGTCAATTTGTAAAAAAAAAAAATCTTAATTTTGCAAAGAATTGTGGGAAAAAATTACAACTTCAAAAAACTCACCATGCCCCTTATTAAATACCTTGGAATGTCTACTTTCCAAAAAGGGGTCATTTGGGGGGTATTTATACTTTCCTGACTTTTTAGTGTCTCAAGAAATGAGATAGGCCTTCAGTACATCAGGTGTGATCAAGTGTGATCAATTTTCAATGAATAGCACCATAGCTTGTGGACTCTATAACTTTACAAAGACCAAATAATATACACTCATTTGGGTTATTTTTACCAAAGATAAGTAGCAGTATAAATTTTGGCCAAAATTTGTGAAGAAAAATTACTAATTTGCTAAATTTTATGACAGAAACAAAGAAAAATGCAGTTTTTCACAATATTTTCAGTCTTTTTTTATTTATAGCACAAAAAAAATCCAGTAGTGATTAAATACCATCAAAAGAAAGCTCTATTTGTGTGAAGAAAAGGACACGAATTTTTTATGGGTACAGTGTTGCATGACTGAGTAATTGTCATTCAAAGTGTGAGAGCACTGAAAGCTGAAAATCGGTCTGGGCAGGAAGGGGGTGAAAGTGCATTGTAGGCAAGTGGTTAAACATGTAAAAAATCACAATACACGCCCAAAAGGGGCAACTATTAAAATACATGTCACACATGAGTGATATTATAGGAAATATCACTATGACATTTGTAGCAATTGACGCAGATATTATCCTAATTGCTGGTCACCAGCTGGTTGACCAGCAATTATAGGTGTATAGGTGTTCATGGTGATATTTCCTAAATAAATCAAGTCTGACATGTATTTTAATACTTGCCCCTTTTGGGTGTGTATTGTGATTTTTGACATGTTTAAATAAAGACAATTCTTTATACATTGTCTGTCTCATGTTAGTGCCAATAAAGTCCATCATAGCAGGACTATGTCTTGTTAATTTTGTTAGTATACACTCTACTAGGATGCAGCATTGGTAAAGGTCTCCCTTTTTTTATTTTTCTAAGGTGAAAGCAAGTTCTCGCTAAAGGTGCTTAAAATACTGAATGAACCCTCTCCACACTGCTATACACCCTTCTAGAAAACTTTACATAAAAACAGGGATTTTTAGTTCACATGAATTGTAATGCATTGCAATACATGTTTAAGCTGGCCAACTGCGTCAAAGTAATCCCTCTCTGGCCAGACCTACACTACACTATACTACTCTACACTACACTACTTTACAATAAGCTAATCCCCTCCACCCTGCCATAATCCCTCTCTCTGTGCGGCCCTGACGGGCTTGCAACTCTCTCTCTGTTTCTTTGGCCTCACCAGGCTCATAGCTCTCTCTCTGTCTCTTTTGCCTCGCCAGGCTCACAGCTCTCTCTTTCTGTCTGCAGCCCAGCCGGGCTTACAGCTCTCTCTCTCTGTCTCTTTGGCCTCACGGCTCTCTCTCTCTCTGTCTCTTTGGCCTCACCGGGCCCACGGCTCTCTCTCTGTCTCTTTAGCCTCACGGCTCTCTCTCTCTGTCTCTTTGGCCTCACCGGGCTCATGGCGCTCTCTCTGTCTCTTTGGCCTCACCGGGCTCACGGCTCTCTCTCTGTCTCTTTGGCCTCACCGGGCTCACGACTCTCTCTCTGTCTCTTTGGCCTCGCCGGGCTCACGGCTCTCTCTGTCTCTTTGGCCTCACCAGGCTCATATGTCTCTCTCTGTCTCTTTGGCCTCACCGGGCTCACGGCTCTCTCTCTCTCTGTCTCTTTGGCCTCACCGGGCTCACAGCTCTCTCTCTGTCGCCTCGCCGGGCTCACAGCTCTCTCTCTGTCTCTTTTGCCTCTTCGGTTCACAGCTCTCTTTCTGTCTGCAGCCCCGCCGGGCTTACAGCTCTCTCTCTCTCTGTGGCCGTACCAGGCTCGCAGCTTTCTCTCATCGGCGCTGATATTTGCAGGAATGTAGATATTTATTGTAAACTTCAGTATACCTGTCGGGATTCGAACCCGTGACCAGCCACATCCCATGCAGTAGCCCTGTTTACTAGGCTACAGTCATCTCTGCACATTCCTCCCTGAAGCCTATTATTCCACCCTAGTCTTGCCAAGCCTTGCTCATCACCCTTGATTCCCCACACCTGGTACTTCCCTATATAAGTCCAGCCCCTTGTACTCCAGCTTGCTGATTATTGAGCTCCTGAGCCTTGATCAAGCTTCTCCTCACCTGCTGCTCTTGCCTATTACCAGAAATCCACTGCTGACCAGGAATTGACTACTGACTACTCTTCTGCTTTGTCCCTACCTACTGAACCCTTCCGATCCCTATTGTCTGACCACGCTTACTGCTGCCCCCCCCCCCGACCTTTGGCCCGTCTGACTTCTCTCTGGTTATCCCTTGTCTGCTCCTCCACCTCCGGACCGAACCTGCACTCTGCCTGGCTGGGTGGTCCTGGGGACCGCGACCTGGTGTTAGCTTGCAGCGCAGTCTATCCCCACCATCAGGGGCTCTAGTGAAAACCAGCTAGCACTTAGTTTCCGCACTTCAGGTGAACCTGTGTCCTCATCAAAGTACTAGGAATAAATCCTGCGAGCGACCCTGAGGCTCTAAATCAATCAGTTATTTGCCGCAGACGCTCCACTTCTCATAATAGTGTGCTTATTTGAAATAAATATATAGTGTTGCGCAAATAAAAAATTATTAAATTAATTAAAACAAAGTAAAGGAGAGTGAACCCCTACAACCAAAAGGTTGCACAATGGGTATGTGAAAGTGAAAAATCTTAATTAGATAATAGATGATAAATGAAAATCGGGTAAGTGCCCTCTGAAGCGTGAATCCCAACAACCAAGCAGGCTGTACAACGGGTATATGAAATAAAGTTGATAATGTCTGCTTGGTTGTAGGGGTTCACTCTTCAGAGGGCACTCACTTGCGTTTTTCACATCACTTCATCTATTATCTCATTAAGACGTTTTCTTTTTTATCTTAATTATTTATCTATAGGAGCACTTTTGTATATCATTTTAAAAGTAGTTTTATCATCAACTTTTATTTCACAAATAAGCACTTGATTTTTTACGGCTGCACATCATTTACATTTTTAGGATTATAGAAGATTTTAAGAAGTATTTATCTTTC
This sequence comes from Pelophylax lessonae, assembly GCF_965119305.1. Taxonomy (NCBI): domain Eukaryota; kingdom Metazoa; phylum Chordata; class Amphibia; order Anura; family Ranidae; genus Pelophylax; species Pelophylax lessonae. The sequence goes on from NC_138776.1 coordinate 200,582,971, forward strand.
TATTAGTTTTACTCTTATATTTATGGTTCATCCAGTAGGGACATCTTGCGCTGATTCTTCCTTTTCTCTTTGACTTACTTTGTATGTGGTGACACTAAGGAATTAGCTGCGGAGTCCGGGTGCTCCATTTTGCTATCAGCCCCCTCCTTATCCCCGCTCTTTTTTCTAGTGGTAGCACATAGGTTTATTCTCCTATATATTTGTGTATTAAATTAATTAATTTTGTGCTTAAATAATTAAAAATCTAAAATATTCATATGTGTCCATATTTGGACTTTATTTATTGGCTTTTTTGCACTTTGCACACTGGACTTTTATATCTATATATTTTCTCTTTTCTATGAATATTATATTATATATTATATTTTACTTCTTTATTAGCACTACTGGCACTTTAATATTATGTCACTTCATCATTATGAATATTTTGGATTTTTAATTATTTAACCACTTGCCGACCGGTCACGTTGACCGTACTGCGGCAAAGTGGTTCGTTATCGTCCAGCGACGTAGTACTACGTCGCTGGACTCCTCCCCCTGTGGGCGCGCTCCCGCTGTTTTCATTCACAGCGGGAGTTGGGCCAGGGATCGCCGCTGCTCTTCCCCGATCGTCGGGGAATCTAGTTTGGAGATCCGCCCGCCTGTGTAAACAGAGCGGGCGGATCTCCTCAGTGACAGGGAGTGACAGATCGCAGTGTTCAGCATAGCTGAATATCCGATCTGTCCCTGACTCACTCAGTCACCTCCCCCCACACACGTCAGTAAGCACCAGGCATACATTAACCCCTCCCTCTCCAATAAAATTAACCCCTTCCCTGCCAGTGTCATTTTTACAGTAACAGTGTATATGTATAGCACTGATTACTGCAGTAATGTCACTGGTAAACCAAAAAGTGTCAAAAATGTCAGTCAAGGGTCCGATCTGTCCACCGCAATGTCGCAGTCCCGCAAAAAAAATCGCAGATCGCCGCCATTACTCGTTAAAAAAAAAACACCAAAAATGACAGAAATCTTTCCCTTAGTTAGTAAACGCAACAACTTTTGCGCAAACCAATCAAAATTATTGTGATTTTTTTTACCAAACATAGGTAGCAGAAAACAAATTGGCCAAAAATTTAAAAAAAATTTGATTTTTACATTTTTTTGGGGGGGAATTTCATATAAAAAAATGTTAAAAATATTGTTATTTTTTCAAAATAAACGTTCTTTTTTTGTTTATAGTGCAAAAAGTAAAAATCAAATACCACCAAAAGAAAGCTCTGTTTGTGGGAAAAAAAAGGACGTAAATTTCGTTTGGGTACGGTGTCGCACGACCGCGCAATTGTCAGTTAAAGTCGCACAGCGCCGAATCACAAAAAGTGGCCTGTACGTAAGAAAGCAAAATCCTCCGGTGGTAAAGTGGTTAAGCACAAAATTAATTAATTTAATAATTTTTTATTTGCGCAACACTATATTTATCTAATTAAAGTACTACCTGGTGTCCATCCAGTATCCAGTACAGCTACCACCGTAGCCAACCCGGATTGTCTGACCACGCCTCTGCCAGATTTCCTGCACCTACTACCAGGCTGCGGTCCTTGCCACTGGGCTCCACTCCTACCTCCGGCCAGCAGTCCTCTGACTCAGGTGAGCCTGTAGGATTGTTACAATACCACAGCACAGACCTGTAAGGGCAGGGAACTAGGTGGTCCTGTCTTCCTGTTTCTTAATAACTCACCAGATGTCCTCTGATTTCAGGGATCTAAATAAACAGAAAAGATGTTAGAGATAGAAGACCACATTTGGATTTCGACGGTCAAAGTAAAAAATAAAACCTGGATTTCCAAATTCATCATATTCAAAGTGAAAAAGAAAGTTGTCGACGTCTTCTCCACGGGGCATGTCCCAGAAATCGACCCTCCGGTACACCCTTCTGGGTCCATCCTGTGGTCCATCCTGTGGAAGAACAACATTAATCACTGCTCTGCAAAGGGGACATGAATTTCTTTGCTCCCTCCATGTTCCAATGCAGCTTGAATGAAATACATGGGAGCAGGGTAGGGTTGTAGTGTCCTCTCCTGCTTCCATTTCACTCAAGCAGATTGTACATGTGGGCAGCTCTTGATACTCCCTGGCCGGTGGTCTGGCTGGTGCTGGCTGGTCCTCAGCAATGATGCGCTCCCTTGGAGATCGACTCCTGTTGGACCTGGCGTTCTCCCGTTGCTGTCGTAGAGCAGTTCTTGACCGTGTGCGATGGGCAATTGGTGAATCCATGCCTGTAATAATAATGGATAGATTTCAGCATTTCTGTCATATAACCTTTTCTATCAGAATTATAAACCTTAAATGACTAGTGCAAGTGTCTCATTTTTAACAGATTTCAAGTGTGATAGGTGGCTGTCTCATAGGTAAACCTGAAAATAGGAGATAATTTAACTACTTCAGCCACCGTGATGTACCCGTACGTAGCCAGATTGAAGTGGTTATACCGGGATAGGACCTGCAGCTACAGGCAACATTCCAGTATCTATTTTTTTAACCAGCAATGCTCTTTAATGTAAAAGTGATCCTAGTGGCTAATTTAGTGATAGCTAATTAGCCGCTGGATCGCGTTTACTGGCAGCGGAAGGGGCAATGTGGATTCTCCTGTTCCACTGGGGAGCCCTGGACTGAATCCAGCAGTTCCGCCAGCTAACCATAGGGATGATTGAAGATCGGAACATCCCCAGATCTCTATAAAGAGGACCTGGCACTGCTCCAGCTATCACAAGGGATATTGTTCATCCCTTCTGAGTAGCCATAAAAGTAAACAAAAAAATTGTAAAAAAAATTATTAAAATAAAAAAAAAAAATGGAAATCCCCCCTGTCCCCCCCTGGTCATGCGGAAAGGCAAATGCATATGTAGGTCACACACACACATATATCAATGGCGTTCCCACCGCACATCACACATGAGTTATTGCCTCAAACGTTGTAGCAAGAATATTATATGCAATGATTATAGCGCTAAGTGTCCTGTGTAACACTAAACTGGTAAACTGTAAAGGCTTTTAAAGCATCGTCTATGGATAATTTATTGTGTCGTTCCATTTGTTTGCTCAATTTTAAAGCTTGACATGTTAGGTGTCTATTTACGTGGCTTAAAATCATTTTTATTTGACCAAACCATTAGGTATTCTACAGTGTTTTTGTGCATTAAAATGCATTATTGCCCTCCAAATAGATTAGCAATTGAAAAACAGCTGCGCAAATACCGTGTGATATAAAAAAACTGCAACACCCACAATTTAATCCTCTCATGCCCCTGCTTTAAAAAAAATGTTTTGGGGTTCTAAGTAATTTTCTAGCAAAAAATGCTGATTTTACATATTTGGATCTGCCACTTTATAACTTACTACATAGTTATGACTACATAGATGGCAGAATTGATAATCGTGCCATTCAAGATATTGGCAGAGGCTCTTTATATACTTGATTATGTTTCTATATTGTATTTTTTAGAGCAATTAAAGTATTGTGTTTACGCCTACGTGCCCGCCTTTACAGGTGATTACTTTAACTTGGTACACACCCTCTATTTGTCTTGTAGCACCCTACAGGTAGGTGCTAAGTAAGTATATAGTGGGCCTTGTCTGCCTAACAGCAGGGCTGTGATTTGTTAGGTAGGGTGTCAGGGCTTCCAGATGTGCCTGCTGAAGGGGAAGTATCCCCACTGGCTTCTGTTAGAGGCTTCTCATAGGGCAGTGTGGGAAGCCCAATCAGGGGACACATCCCAGCTTGTAACTACCCCAGAAGGCAGATTAGGCTGTGAATGATTCTGGGAGTGGGTATAAGTTTGGGGGAAGTGCATGACAGGGTGTCTTTGGGGGGAGCAGAGTCCCAGGAAGGAGAGTGCGGCTGCCTCTCCTCCTGTCTGAGGAAGGAGGATGTCGCGGGTTGTCGCCCGAGTATCCAGAGAGTGCTGAGTTGACCTGAGGGGATCCGGTGTGCCGAGAACCTACGGAGAGAGAGAGAGGGGGGGGTCCAGTCCCAGGAAAGCCTACACAGGTTGTGAGTACTGCGGATTGTCCCTGGGGGTCTGCCTAGAGTCAGAGGGGACCACTCCGGGAGAGGTTCTGGGATCCAGTGTCAGCTAGCTGTAAAGGGGGTACCTAGGTAGAGGACCCTGAATTTGCAAAGGGGGTACATAGTCAGTGGACCCTGAAGAGTTCAAGGTCAAAGGGGGCACCTGCAGTTTGGGCCCTGAATTGTACAGTGCGTGCCAGTTACAGTGACAGTTATACAGAGTTCTACAATATACTACCTCAAGCTGTGCCAGGCGGGGGAAAGTATTCAGTGACTTTTACTGCACAACAGTGTCAGGAGTTCTATGGTTCTCAGTCTTGGATCTACTGGACTATAAGTCAGGGATTCAACACTTCTTCTGCTATACAGAGTGTTCTCAGAGTCAGTGAGCGTTGGCTGGCGCCGGCTGGCGTCAAGGAGGCGCCAACGGGCATTTTCAGGATCAAAGTCCCAATTGTAATTAGTTTGAGCCTAAAGGAGTATCCCACTCATTCCCTTCTCTCATCCCCTTTAATTTATAATAAAAACCCAAAAACAAAGATGCTGGAGTTGTCGCTGCTTCAGTTGTCACACCCAGGGACTCAGCTCACATGGGCTGGAGAGGATTCCACTACTAATGGCAGACCCACATCAGGCCAGAGGCCTGGAAACCAAGTTGCTACGGTCTAAAGAGTTCTTATGTCCTTTTTCTTTTTTTACTAAATGCATCAGCATTCTCTTTGTATCTCCGGTAATGTACCTGTGGTGAAAAGTGCATTCTTTGTGATATACAGTTTCTCTATAGGTTTTTTTTTTTTCTTGTGTAAAATTTAGCGGCCTCTCGGCCCCTGGGCCTTAGCGCAGAGAGGCCGCATATTTGCGTGAATTGCAGTCAATATCGCTTTGCAGACAACGGATGTTTGGATGACATGACAGCCAACTACGGTGGTCATGTGATCTTAAGCTATGCCCCACCTCTGGGCATCTTAACCCTTTCATTCCTAAGCCTTTTTTTGACACTTGTTGCTTACAAGTTAAAGCCAGTATCTTTTGCTAGAAAATTACCTAGAACCCCCAAACATTTTATATATATATTTCTCTATCATCCATTGACAGACGCAGCTCCATATAATTCTTCACCATTGGGTTATGCTATAATACATCATACTGTATATTTTCTTGAAAACTACACTCAAACTAATTTTAGTGCACAAAATTAGACCCAGTTTTTCTGGTAAAATATAAAAGATGGCGCTGTGTCCGGTAATACGTCACCAACACCAAGACTGAAAATTGCGCACTCCTGTGAAATGGCAACAACTGCGGTACCTGAGATTGTCCATTGGCAACACTTTAAAAGCCTTTATAGGTTATCCGTGGGCTCTGGCACTAGAATGTTTTCTCTCACTATGAGGTTCATAGCGATACCTTACATGTGTGATGCAATCATTCTTTACATATGCATGCCAGACCTAAGCACACAATTGCATTTGGCATGATCATGGGGGCAGGCGGGAGTCATTTAAATTGTTCATTTTTAATAATAATTTTTTTATTCACATTTTTTTTTTGTTACACTCTTTTAACCACTTCCTTACCGCTGGGCGTCATATGACATCCAGGGGTTTAGGTGGGGATATCTGAATGATGGGTGCAGATGCAGGCATCATTCAGATAATATTTTTTTCAGCCTGCGATTCCCTTCACCATAAGAACAATCATAGTGGCTGTTCAGTCGTTTGATTGTTCTTATAGGTGGCGGGAGAGGACATCTCCCCCTTCCGCCACCCTCCGGTGCTTCTACTGACTCTCCCGTGCCATCGGCTTGCCGGGGAAGGAATCGGCCGCCGGCGGAAGTACACCATAGAGACTGCTGAGGACCAGATGGTCCCCTGCAGTCTCTTTGACTTTTGAAGGCCAGGGCATGAGGTGATGACGTCACGCCTGGCCTGTCAGTTGTTAATACTGCTGTGACCTCGGTTGGATAGCCGAGATCGTTTTTTTTTTTTTTTTTATTTCAGGCTTTCCAGCCTGTAGGAGGAATCTGAGGTCTTATTGACCCCAGATCTCTCCATAAAGAGAACCTGTCATGCACTATTCCTATTACAAGGGATGTTTACAGTCCTTGTAATAGGAATAAAAGTGATAAAAAAAATAAAATATAAAAAAAAAATTAAAAAATTAAAGTGCCCTTATCCCCGCCTGCTCACATGCATAAGAGAACGTAAGCGTTCGTCATGGCCACATATGTAATATGTAAATGGCGTTCAATCCATACATGTGAGGTATTGCTGCAAACGTGAGAGTGAGAGCAACAATTCTAGCACAAGACCTCCCCAGTAACTCTAAACTGGTAACCTGTAAACTTTTTTAAAGCATTGCCTATAGAGATTTTTAGGTACCAAGGTTTGGCGTCATTCCACAAGTGTGCGCAATTTTAAAGCCTGACATGTTAGGTATCTATTTACTCGACATAACATAATCTTTCACATTATACAACAAAATTGGGCTAACTGTAGTGTTTTTTTTTTTTTTTTTTTTTTTTTTATTTATGAAAGTTTGTTTTTTCCCATAAGAGCGCATCTGAAAAATTTCTGTGCAAATACCGTGTCGTGTGACATAAAAAGTTGCAATGACCACCATTTTATTCCCTAGGGTCTCTGCTAAAAAAAAAATATATAATGTTTGCGGGTTACAAGTAATTTTCTAGCAAAAAAATGATGAATTTTACATGTAGGAGCGGAGTGCCAGAAATGGCCTGGTATGGAAGTGGTTAAAATATATTTTTTCATTCAACTTTATTGCTATTACAAGGGGTGAACAAGACCCCCTGTGATAGCTTTGGCCGGTGACAGGCACTCCTCGTGGAGAAATCAAGGGTCTGTTAGATCGTCGATCCCTCCTCTGCCCTACAAGACAGCTGATCAGACAGAGGACTGATTTTTTTTTTTTTTTTAATACACATTTTGTTTTTTTTGCTAAAATATAATAGATAATGTTGCATCAGGTAAATAGATACCAAACTTGTCATGTGCATGCTTGTGAAATGGTGACAAACTGCGCTACCTAAAATTGTCCATAGGCAATGCTTTAAAAGCCTTTAAGTGCCGGTTCACATTTCTGCGATGTGGGAACGCTGGGAATATACAGCGTGTTCCCGCATCGCATCCGCACCACTGGCAGTTCACACTGCCATATGCGACAGGCTGGGGGTGTCAATTAACAGTTAACAACACCCCCAGATCAGATCGCATATCGCAGTGCAATCTGAAAGTTCGCACAGAATCGGATCGCACTAGTGTGAACCACCATGCGATCCGATTCTGCTGCGGACCAAAAAAGGGTCCTGTGCGAGTTAGGTGCGATTGCGGTGCAAATTCAGCCATACAAACTGTACCGCACAGAGATGGCATGTAATTTTAGGAGCAGTGCGCTCCGAATTACATGCGATCTCGGTGATCGCACAAATGTGAACCGGCACTTACAAAAAAAAAAACAATATTTTTCATTTTCTTCTATATAACATTTCCAAAAAAAGAATAAAACATCAGTTTTTTTCATCATTTTAGGCCAATTTGTATTCTGTTACATATTCTTGGTAAAAAAAAAAAATCCCAATAAGTGCATTTTGATTGCTTTGCGCAAAAGTTATTGCGTCTACAAACTAGGGGAAAGATTTATGTCATTTTTTTTTCTACTAGTAATGGCGGTGATCTGTGATTTTTAGCGGGACTGCGACATTGCGGCAGACAGATTGGACCCCTAACTGTCATTTTTGACACTTTTGGGGGGACCAGTGACATTACTACAGTAATCAGTGCTAAAAATATGCACTGTTACTGTAATAATGACAAGGGCAGGGAAGGGGTTAACCCAGGGGCGATCAAAGGGTTAAGTGTGAGCCTAGGGGAGTGTTTTCTAACTGTATGGGGGATGGGCTTGTGAAATAAACTCAGAGACCTTTGATCCTATATGGGAGAATCACAGGCACTCTGTGAAAATTTCAGAGAGAAGAACGGTCTACTGTCTTTACAACAGCTGACTGGTGTTCTCTATCAGCGGGGAGCCATCGTGGGTGCACAGCGGCAATCGCGGCCACCGGCCCTGTTGATCGGCATCCCTGCTGCCTAGTGGGGGTGGGTGCGTGCCGGCGGCACCCGGCTCCCGCAAACCGCTGTACAGGTACGGCGATTGGCGCAGCTGAGCCAGCCTGCCGCAGTATATATGCGATGGGCGGTCGGCAAGTGGTTAAGCAAGCTTTGGGCAGGGCAAACCTAAATCCTAATGAAAATGTCATTTAAACAAGCTGCTAGCAAGCTTCAGCAAGCAACCACCATTTTCCTACACAGCAAGAAGTGCTGAAGCTCCCCCAATTCTACTAGAAGCATGTTTAACCTCTCTGGCGGTCTAATTATGTACAGATTACTGTGCTAAAAGCGCTACATTGTTTTGCATGCAAATCTGTTCTTTTATATTTTAAAACTCACCTTCCCCTGCGATCCCCTGCTGTCCTCCCCTGCCGTCCTCCCCCCGCTGTCCTCCCACTGTCCTCCCGCTGTGTGCTCGGCCGATGCTGACACCTGTCTTTCCGTTCCCTTCCCTGTGAGTGTTGCGACGCAGGGGGGTGGAACCGGCGGCAAATTCAAAAATGTAAATACACGAAATGAAATGATACAAAGTTGTGATCCTAACGGATTACACTGTATCATGCCATTTCACCACAGGATTTCACCTGGTGACTTTTCCAGTGCCCTGCCTGTGCTTTTCCAGTTCTTTGTGCCTGGAAAATAGAGAACGACCATGGCGTCCAAAAAGTTTTCTTTTTGCGCAAAAGCACTTTTAGACGAACTGGAAAACAGCAACAGCGAAACTGAGTTACTTGAAGAACAGAGCGATAGCGATTCATGGGAAAATTCGTCATCAGGTACGGAAAGTGACGACAGCGACGATTCTGATGTCTCTTTCTGGCGCAAAACTCTGTTGAAAATTCTGAAGAATCATTTGATATACTTCCCAAATTCCACAAGCTATGTGCTAGGAAGAGACATCAGAATCATCGCTGTCGTCACTTTCCGTACCCGATGACGAATTTTCCCACAAATCGCTACAAAAGGCAAGTGCCAGCAATCGGCCGAGCATAGAGCAGGGAAAGAGTATGAGGACGACCGGGAGGATGGCAGGGGGGACGGCGGGGGATCGCAGGGAAGGTGAATAACATTCTGTGGTAATCCCAAGTGTGGCTCGGGGTTACTGCTTTTGGTACTGAAAGTTAACCCCGAGCCACACTCGGGAATACCCCCAGAGAGGTTAATGTGACAGTCAGCTCTCTGTGATGTGTGTATCACCTCTCTAAACTGGAGTGCTTTAAATGCATCAATAAAGCTGCTAGAAGTTGGGAAGAAGTTTGCAGCTCATACTGATCTTACTCAAGCTAATGCCTGTGGGAACAAGGTTTAAGCCAAAGGTCCCCAAACTATGGCAAGGTGGTTTCCATAGACCAGCCCCTGTGAGAAGGTCCTACATGCAGAGCTTTCTCATTGCAAGCTACTGTATTCAGAAAGTCTGAGGGTGGAAGGCAGATGGTTCCAGCACCTGGCATTATTTCAGACACCCTTAGGTGGTGTGAACTCCTTTCCAATGGTGCTTATAGGCCTGGTTGTGACCTCCCTATGAGGGAAAGCTCAGGGGATGAAGTCTGCAAGTTGAGTCTCATAGAACACCAATGCTGGGCCACCTTTTCCTATTAACACAAGGACCCCATTCCTTCCACTGACATAATGGCATTCATAACTCCTAAAGACCACCGATCTGGTAGTATGCATTTTTTTTACCCCCCCCACCCCCCACCTCAAAACAGAGTTGTTTGGAGCCTGTTTACAGAAAATCATTTTTTTGGGCTTTAGCACTTTCTGAGCCACTGACCCAGAAACACATGCAAAGATTTTCTGATGTCACTTGTTGCTCTGAAATTAAAAGGTAGAAAATCCGCGCTTAGGATAATTATAGATTTCTAGTGTTTGATATTGGCTGCAGCCTAACTTTATACTATATTCCTAAGAATATAGTGAGAATAAAGGAAAAGAAGAGGGAAGGTGTATGGCGCTGCCAAAAGGTGCTGATGGTTCTGTATGTCCAAAATAGGTGCTAAAGGTATATACGATATAAATCACCACTATGAATAATAATTAAAGTGTCAAGTGCATCATATGTGTATCTCTAATAAATATGTGTAATACTGTAGGATATTCCACTCTGTGGCTGATGAATATTGTGCTATGAGGAAAGGTTGATACAAAATGGGTGTGAATTGGTGTAGATACAGTTTGATAAGAAAATTAAAAATAAATAAAGTGTATGAAATATAAAAAATATAAAAAACAGTGGGATCCACTTAAATCTATAGCCTTATAATCGTAAAATACAAAGCATCAAGTATGGCATAAATAAGGTGCACAGTAGGTATATAAATATTGTGGCAGCAATGGTACAAGAATAAATAAGTCCGTAACACCTAAAACAGACAGATAGTCCCACAATGCTAAAAAAACTTTTCCTAAAATACAGGGCAAAGGGTGACTTGAGTGCAGGTGCTCTGATGATAAATATTGAAGGTGCTCAGGTATATGGTGACCATTCAGTGCTCCCCGCACCCCTTGGACCGCACTCACCAGAGCTATATACCCCTACAGGGGTGTCAGGCCTTGAATCTATAATCCTGGGTCTCCTCCACTGACCATCAAAGTGGTTGGGTGGTCCAATTATCTGCCCGAATCTTGTAAACCCGGCTCCTGGCCAGCGCTTGACCGCCAGGCCAGTAGATCGCCCAGTAGGGGTCGCTGTAGGGCCAGTGCTCGGGGCGGAGGTGCCAGTACTTGCAGCGCGGGGTGAGCAGCAGAAGTTTGAGCTCCGGAGTGAGGTGATCAGTGACCACTTCTGTATGCTGCAGTATGAAGCTGTGCATATAGGTGGCGCTGGTCTGTCGCTTGGCAGAGGGAGTAATGCTCGCAGTGAGAGAGCGCTCTCTCACTGCGAGCATTACTCCCTCTGCCAAGCGACAGACCAGCGCCACCTATATGCACAGCTTCATACTGCAGCATACAGAAGTGGTCACTGATCACCTCACTCCGGAGCTCAAACTTCTGCTGCTCACCCCGCGCTGCAAGTACTGGCACCTCCGCCCCGAGCACTGGCCCTACAGCGACCCCTACTGGGCGATCTACTGGCCTGGCGGACAAGCGCTGGCCAGGAGCCGGGTTTACAAGATTCGGGCAGATAATTGGACCACCCAACCACTTTGATGGTCAGTGGAGGAGACCCAGGATTATAGATTCAAGGCCTGACACCCCTGTAGGGGTATATAGCTCTGGTGAGTGCGGTCCAAGGGGTGCGGGGAGCACTGAATGGTCACCATATACCTGAGCACCTTCAATATTTATCATCAGAGCACCTGCACTCAAGTCACCCTTTGCCCTGTATTTTAGGAAAAGTTTTTTTAGCATTGTGGGACTATCTGTCTGTTTTAGGTGTTACGGACTTATTTATTCTTGTACCATTGCTGCCACAATATTTATATACCTACTGTGCACCTTATTTATGCCATACTTGATGCTTTGTATTTTACGATTATAAGGCTATAGATTTAAGTGGATCCCACTGTTTTTTATATTTTTTATATTTCATACACTTTATTTATTTTTAATTTTCTTATCAAACTGTATCTACACCAATTCACACCCATTTTGTATCAACCTTTCCTCATAGCACAATATTCATCAGCCACAGAGTGGAATATCCTACAGTATTACACATATTTATTAGAGATACACATATGATGCACTTGACACTTTAATTATTATTCATAGTGGTGATTTATATCGTATATACCTTTAGCACCTATTTTGGACATACAGAACCATCAGCACCTTTTGGCAGCGCCATACACCTTCCCTCTTCTTTTCCTTTACTTGTTGCTCTGAGGCTGTGACTCCCATTGTATAGAAGTCAGAGAACCAACTGGACAGCTAAGTAACTAGCAGGAACCGGCCGAGATCGGAACCATGTATGGGCAGGCTGAATGTACCCTAGTTGATCGATCAACCTGGGTACAACCAGCCTGTCCGAGTTTATAGGTGATTATTGCTAGTGGCTGTTATAGCTGATAGCAAAAATCACTGTGTTCTCTCAGTGCGGCATCTTCCCCCGCCAGGAGAACACAATGGCTCTGTGGGAGTCGGTGTTGATGGGGAAATCGATCGATTTTCTTTATTGCAACCCATGGTTGCAGGAAAGAAGTTCGCTCTGTGTAAGTCTTGGCTTAGAAAATCAGCGCTCCTCATCTCACCCATTGATTCTCACCTTTCTAGTGGAATGTCATTTGAAATTTATTATAAGAAGATCTTGGAGTAGCCATATAAGAAGGCAAAAGTGACCCAACCCACCAGGATACACCTAGAAGGTAAATGTGACTTTTTAGTGGATTGATCCCTTTTAGTATATGATAGTTATGTCATGAATTACATAGTTGATCCTCAGTTACCAAAAAGAGAAATGGCTTTTCCTGAGTAGGTTGTATTCATCACAAGCATGTGACACCTTGTCCTGAAACCTACAACTCCCCTTTCCCTATTTATATATGTGAGCGATTCCCCATCATACTAGAGCAGAAACGTACTTTATATACAAACCCTGAACAGTGAAACGGTAACGCCATCATTTAACCACTTTACGTCTGCTCACAGTAATACTACTGCGGCAGAGTGGTTCGTTATCGTCTGACGACGTAGTATTAACGTCGTCAGACACTCCCCCTTCTGGGCGGTGCTTGCGCGCTGCCGGAGGCTCGCTCCCGCTGTTTTCATTCACAGCGGGAGTCGGGCCAAGGGAGGAGCAGCGGCGATCGCCGCTGCTCTGCCCCGATCGCCGGGGATCTAGTGTGGAGATCCGCCCGCCTGTGTAAACACAAGCGGACGGATCTCCATAGTGACAGGGAGTGACAGATCGGACTGTTCAGCATAGCTGGACATCCGATCTGTCCATGACTCACTCAGTCACCTCCCCCCCTACACGTCAGTAAGCACCAGGCATACATTAACCCCTCCCTCTCCAATAAAATTAACCCCTTCCCTGCCAGTGTCATTTTTACAGTAACAGTGCATATATATAGCACTGATTACTGCAGTAATGTCACTGGTACCCCCAAAAGTGTCAAAAATGTCAGTCAAGGGTCCGATCTGTCCGCCGCAATGTCGCAGTCCCACAAAAAAAAATCGCAGATCGCCGCCATTACGCGTTAAAAAAAAAAACACCAAAAATGACAGAAATCTTTCCCTTTGTTAGTAAACGCAATAACTTTTGCGCAAACCAATCAAAATACGCTTATGGCGATTTTTTTTTACCAAACATAGGTAGCAGAAAACAAATTGGCCAAAATTTTTTTAAAAAATTGTTTTTTACATCTTTTTTGGGGGGAATTTCATATAAAAAAATGTTAAAAATATTGTTATTTTTTCAAAATAAATGCTCTTTTTTTGTTTATAGCGCAAAAAGTAAAAATCGCACAGGTGATCAAATACCACCAAAAGAAAGCTCTGTTTGGGTACGGCGTTGCACGACCGCGCAATTGTCAGTTGAAGTCGCACAGCGCCGAATCGCAAAAAGTGGCCTGGATGGAAGTCAGCAAAATCCTCCGGTGGTAAAGTGGTTAAGGAGGAACTGAACTCTGAAAGGTCTTCCCAAAATCGGCCAGGCAGTGGTGAAAGGAGCATTTACCAGTATTACCTGTGCTCTTCTTTTTCCATACAATGAGAATCCTGTGTTTAGGCTCTTATTACTGCTATAGCTGACCTTGGAAGCTGCTACTAGCACAATTGTTTCCCCAAATTATGGCTCTAACAGTTATGTACTAAAGAAAAAAGACTTCACCAGGGGCTGCGCTCCCCTCAGAAATAATACTGTGCAAGATTAAAAATCACAGAAATTGTTTGTGCTTAACCGCTTGCCGACCGCCGCAAGTAAATATACTGCGGCGGTCAGCCCCGGCCAGGCAAAGCGACGTATATATACGTCACTAGCCTGTGACCGGCTTGTGAGCCAATAGCGGGCGAGCGCGCTAAGGCGCGCGCCCCCCGGCTCGTTCACTGAGGAGTCCGTGCGTGTGACCGGCGGACCCGATGTCAGCCGGTCACACTGCGATCGTCGGTAAAGAGGGAGAAAGGCAGGCGGCTAATGTAAACAAGCCGCCTGTCATTCTTCCCTGTGTAAAAATGGACATCAGACGGTTCTGCTATGTAGGACCATTGATCTCTGTTTTTACACTAGTAGCCATGTCCCATCACAGTTAGAAGCACGCCCCTAGGACACACTTAACCCCTCCAATACAGTTAACCCCTTCACTGCCAGTGTCATTTTTACAGTAACAGTGCATATGTATAGCACTGATTGCTGTAGTAATGTCACTGGTACCCCCAAAAGTGTCAAAAATGTCAGTCAAGGATCCGATCTGTCCGCTGCAATGTCGCAGTCCCGCAGAAAAAATCGCAGATCGCCTCCATTACTCGTTAAAAAAAAAACACCAAAAATGACAAAAATCTTTCCCTTTGTTAGTAAACACGATAACTTTTGCGCAAACCAATCAAAATACGCTTTTTGCGATTTTTTTTACCAAACATATGTAGCATAAAACAAATTGGCCGAATATGTTAAAACATTTAGATTTTTACATTTTTTTGGGGGGAATTACATATAAAAAAATGGGAAAAATATTATTTTTGCAAAATTGACGCATTTTTTTGTTTATAGCGCATGATCAAAAAACCGCACAGGTGATCAAATACCACCAAAAGAAAGCTCTGTTTGTGGGAAAAAAAGGACATCAAATTTGTTTAGGTACAGCATCGCACGACCCCGCAATTGTCCGTTAAAGTCACGCAGTGCCGAATCGCAAAATACCCCCTGGTCAGGAAGGGGGTAAAATCTTCCGGGGCTTAAGTGGTTAATAAACCTAAAAAGTTAAAGAAAAACCATTAAGGGCTCTTTCATACGGTCCGCCTCCGTAGGCGGATCCGTGTTGCTCAGTGGGGATCGATCCGCGATCCCCGCTGAGCCGGCGGATGACAGCTCCGTCTCCGCTTGCAGAGTGGAGAGGGAGGTGTCTCAGCCCCCGCTGCCCTCTATGGGGGATCGGATGAGAGAGGACCGCCTGTCCGCTCTCATCAGATCCGATCCGATTACTGAACGGATGGAAAAATAGGGTTTCCATCCGTCCGGATTTCACGGACAGGATCGGATGCGGGTGGCAGCGGGTGTCAGTGGAGGTGTCTCCGCTGACATCCGCTGCCCCATAGAGCTGCATGGAGGATCCAATCAGATCCACCTAAAAAACTGACAGGCGGATCTGATCGGATCGCCCGTGTGAAAGAGTCCTAAACCTTTCACTGCCAAGATTTCTGCTAGGAGGGGGAATTGGGGGGGGGGGGGGGGGGAAGTGAGTTGGGAAAAAGATTTGAACTGTGGGGGGGGGGGGGGGGGCCTGTCAGGTAAGCTGTTTGGGGCCCCTGTGATTTCTAATGGCAGCTCTGATCCTGAGTGTGAAAAAGTGATTTCTCTTCCCTCCAACTAGAAAGGAGGAGAGAAAACGCTGACAGATCATTTACAGTACAAATCGGGTCCAGGTCTCTATTGTCCTCCCCCCCCCCCACACACACATATCCAGACACTGGACCCGACCTCACTGGTAAGGTGACATGAAAGCTAATGACACTTACCGTCTCTCCTGGATACAGATGATTAGATATAGAAGCTGTAATGTCAGAAAAATCCGCTGTAGGGCGCTGTGACGGCAGTGACAGGAGACACTCCCTCTCCCTGGCAACCACAGTAAAAATGGCGCCGCTCTGCCTGCGCGTGCCACACGTCACATGATCCGCCTGCCCCCTGCACCAATCAGAGGAAGCGCGAGCCCACCTCCGCGCGCTGCCAGTGAGGCCGCTCATCCCCGATGCTTACTGACAGGAGTGAGAGAGCTGGGGAGAGGATTAGACTTTCTCCTCCCTCCAGCCTGCAGGTGGCAATAGAGAGCGCCGCTGTATAGTGAGGGAAGACTGCCCGTCCTCCCTCTATCACCCTGGTCACATGGCTGGAGGGAGGAAAACAAAACATGCTTCCCGGTGTGGTGGTAAGTACAAGGGGGGAGAACTCAGCCCAAGACCTTCCCTCTCTCCTCCTCATCCTTAGAGCCCTCTCACCTACCCCTCTGCTCTCTTCCCTAGAACCCCATCTCATCACCTACCCCCCCCCATCTCATCACCTACCCCCCCCCATCTCATCACCTACCCCCCCATCTCCTCACCTCCCCTCCCCTCCCCATCTCCTCACCTCCCCCCCCCCCATCTCCTCACCTACCCCCCCTCCATCTCCTCACCTACCCCCCCCCCCATCTCCCCACCTACCCCCCCCATCTCCTCACCTACCCCCCCCCCCCCATCTCCTCACCTACCCCCCCCCCCATCTCCTCACCTCCCCCCCCATCTCCTCACCTCCCCCCCCATCTCCTCACCTCCCCCCCATCTCCTCACCTACCCCCCCTCCATCTCCTCACCTACCCCCCCCCCATCTCCCCACCTACCCCCCCATCTCCCCACCTACCCCCCCATCTCCTCACCTACCCCCCCCATCTCCTCACCTACCCCCCCCCCCCATCTCCTCACCTACCCCCCCCCCCCCATCTCCTCACCTACCCCCCCCCCCCATCTCCTCACCTACCCCCCCCCCCCATCTCCTCACCTACCCCCCCCATCTCCTCACCTACCCCCCCCCCATCTCCTCACCTACCCCCCCCCATCTCCTCACCTACCCCCCCCCCCATCTCCTCACCTACCCCCCCCCCCAATCTCCTCACCTACCCCCCCCCCCCATCTCCTCACCTACCCCCCCCCATCTTCTCACCTACCCCCCCCCATCTCCTCACCTACCCCCCCCCCCCCATCTCCTCACCTACCCCCCCCCCATCTCCTCACCTACCCCCCCCCCCCCCCAGGCTTATATTATATGGAGCCCAGAAAATGTCATTGGTAATCCTTGGTAAAGTCTCCCAGTAAATCTATCAGTGCTTTTCCCATCAGCCTGTCAGTCTATTCTCTTTTTATTTATTGATTTATTTTACCATGAAAGCAGACATTTATTTTCTACATTTCCATCTTATTTTTTTATTTCCATGACTTTCTTGCATTTATAAAGCATTTCTCTGGTAAAGCCCCCCTCTGGACGAACTCTTCACCACTTTATCCAAAACAACAGCAAAACCATAAATGTTGGCTTAGTGCCGCTTCACATTTCTGCCATCACAGAGATGGCATGTAATTCTGAGCGCTCCTAAAATAACATGCCATCTCTGTGCGCTGCAGATTCACCCATACAGATTGTATGACTGAATTCCCACCGCAATCGCACCCATCTCGCACAGGACCCTTTTTTTGGTCTGCAGCAGAATCGGATGGCATGGTGGTTCACACTAGTGTGATCCCGATTCTGTGCCAACTTATAGATTGCACTGCGATATGCCATCTGATCTGGGGGTGTCGTTAACTTTTAATTGACACCCCCAGTGTATGGCATATGGCAGTGTGAACTGCCAGGGGTGCGGATGCGATGCGGGAACACGCTGTATATTCGCAGCGTTCCTACATCGCAGAAATGTGAACCGCCACTTATACAATAATTTTTAATGTATATTTATGAAAATCCATGAGTAAAAATACATTGTAATTAAAAATAGCCAACAATAAAATGACTTTAAAAATATATTTTATGCATCAATAATAGTGGTGGGGGAGGGGATGTATGCTCAGAAATGAGGACACCCGTTGATTGAAAAGAGGGGGTCTCATGGATTTTGTATGCAGTGAAGTAACAATTGCCACCACAGTCCATGCAGCTGCTATGGTGCCTGGGTGGGGGAGGGGGGGGGGGCTGTTGGCTCTGACCCTGTACCCCCATTGTGATATTTCCAATAAAAAGAGCTGATGTTAGATATATAGGGGTCTTCAGGATCATTATTGTCCCTTGTCACTAATTCCCCTTTGCAGGCTGTGCAGTAAAAATAATTTATCTGTCTTAGTAGAGAACCCCCCTCTCTTCCTCACCCCCTCTCTTCCTCACCCCCTCTCTTCCTCACCCCCTCTCTTCTTTTGACCCCCCCCCCTTTCCTTAGAACCTCCCTCTTCCTCAGCCCCACCCCTCTCCTATACCCCATAGCACACATAACATAGTGATGATGACGCGGAAGGGGGCGGTAACCGTTTCGGTAACCGCACCCCCGTCTCATCACGTTCATGCGGCCGGCCCGCCCTCCAGTGACGCTTCCGCTGCCTCATTGGTTGATAATCTCCCGGCTGTTACTGCTGCTGCTAGCCAGTCACAGTGTCTCCAGGCAAACTGCGGCCGGCCCTCCCCGCTGCCTGATTGGGTCATCTCCTCGGCTGCTGCTGGCCACTGACTGACAGTAAGGGCAAACTGCGGACCCGGAAGGACACCTACCTGTACCAGTGCTATACTCTGAATGTAATAATGCCCACCCTCAGTGCTTTTTAGCCCCCCCAGTGTTCTTTAGCCCCCCCCCCCAGTGTTCTTAGTCCCCCGCAGTGCATTTAGTCCCCCCCCCCGTGCTCTTAGCCCCCCCCGGTGCTCTTCAGCTCTCCACAGTGCTTTTCATCTCTCCCCCCCCCCATGCTTTCTGGCTCCTCCAGTGCTCTCCAGCTCCCTGGCTCCCCCCTCAGTGATTTCCAGTTCCCCCCCAGACAGTGCTCTCCAGTCCCCCCCCCCCCCCCCTCTCCCCCTGTGCTCTCCATCCCCCTGGGTACTCGACACCGAATTAAAAAAAACTGACTGCATTCAAAACAGCCAAACTTGGTGTTTTGAATGCTTGTCGGTGCTGGGGGGGGGGGGGGGGGGGGTTGGGTCTTTTAGACACCCATATCCCTCCACAAGGAGTACCTGCAGAAAAAAAAAAGAATAAAAAAATACCAATATCCGATCACCAAAACATCAGTATCGGCATTAAAAAAACGATATCCGTCGATCGCCACTAATTTTAACCCACCTCCCCTCTTCTGCACTTGTGGTACTGTCAGTATTAATAACCCCCTCCCCCCACATTGGTGGTCATGGAATGGGTTACATTTCAATGCCATTGACCACCAATGTGGGAAAGGGGGTTAATTATACTGACACCTATGCTAGGGGTTAATAATGCAGTCTCTGACATCAATACTAAGGGATCTTTAATGTGTCCAATGACATCAATACTGGGGGGTTTAATGCGTTCACTGACACCAATACTGGGGGGTTTAATGCGTTCACTGACATCAATACTGGGGGGTTTAATGCGTTCACTGATATCAATACTGGGGGGTTTAATGCGTCCACTGACATCAATACTGGGGGGTTTAATGCTTTCACTGACATCAATACTGGGGGGTTTAATGCGTTCACTGACATCAATACTGGGGGGTTTAATGCTTTCACTGACATCAATACTGGGGGATCTTTAATGCGTTCACTGACACCAATACTGGGGGGTTTAATGCTTTCACTGACATCAATACTGGGGGTTTAATGCGTTCACTGACATCAATACTGGGGGGTTTAATGCGTTCACTGACACCAATACTGGGGGGTTTAATGCGTTCACTGACATCAATACGGGGGGGTTTAATGCGTTCACTGACATCAATACTGGGGGATCTTTAATGCGTTCACTGACATCAATACTGGGGGGTTTTAATGCGTCCACTGACACCAATACTGGGGGGTTTAATGCGTCCACTGACACCAATACTGGGGGGTTTAATGCGTCCACTGACACCAATACTGGGGGGTTTAATGCGTTCACTGACATCAATACTGGGGGATCTTTAATGCGTTCACTGACATCAATACTGGGGGATCTTTAATGCGTCCACTGACATACTGGGGGGTTTAATGCGTCCACTGACACCAATACTGGGGGGTTTAATGCGTCCACTAACACCAATACTGGGGGGTTTAATGCGTCCACTAACACCAATACTGGGGGGTTTAATGCGTTCACTGACACCCATACTGGGGGGTTTAATGCGTTCACTGACATCAATACTGGGGGATCTTTAATGCGTCCACTGACATCAATACTGGGGGGTTTAATGCGTTCACTGACACCAATACTGGGGGGTTTAATGCGTTCACTGACATCAATACTGGGGGGTTTAATGCGTTCACTGACATCAATACTGGGGGGTTTAATGCGTCCACCGACATCATTGCTGCGAGTTTTGTTGTGCCCACTGAATTCAGTGCTGAGGGTCTTTATTGCATCCACTGACATCATTGCTGGGGGTTTTAATGCGTCCACCTGCACCAATGCTGGGGGTTATTAATGTAGGGGGAGGGGTTTAATAATACTGACACCTGTGCTAGGGGTTAATATTGCAGCCTCTGACACCAATGCTTGGAGGTCTTTAATGCATCCACCGACATCAATGCTGGGAGTCTTTTTTGCATAGACTGACACTAATACTAGGGGGTCTTTATTGCGTCCACTGACATCAATGCTGAGGGGGGTCTTTATTGCCTTCACTGACCTCAATGCTGGGGGTCTTTATTGCATCCACTGACATCAATGCTGGGCGTCTTTATTGTCTTCGCTGACATCAATGCTGGGGGTCTTTATTGCCTTCACTGACATCAATACTGAGGGGGGTCTTTATTGCATCCACTGACATCAATGCTGGGGGTCTTTATTGCATCCCTTGACATCAATGCTGGGGGTCTTTATTGCATCCACTGACATCAATGCTGGGGGTCTTTATTGCATCCACTGACATCAATGCTGGGGGTCTTTATTGCCTTCACTGACATCAATGCTGGGGGTCTTTATTGCATCCACTGACATCAATGCTGGGGGTCTTTTTTGCCTTCACTGACATCAATGCTGGGGGTCTTTATTGCATTCCTTGACATCAATGCTGGGGGTCTTTATTGCATCCACTGACATCAATGCTGGGGGTCTTTATTGCATCCACTGACATCAATGCTGGGGGTCTTTTTTGCCTTCACTGACATCAATGCTGAGGGGGGTCTTTATTGCATCCACCGACATCAATGCTGGGGGGTCTTTATTGCCTTCACTGACATCAATGCTGAAGGGGGGTCTTTATTGTCTTCACTGACCTCAATGCTGGGGGGGGGGGGGTCTTTATTATGTCCACTAATATCAATGCTGGGGGTTTTTTAATGCTTCCACTGACATCAATGCTGGGGGTCTTTATTGCCTTCACTGACATCAATGCTGAGGGGGGTCTTTATTGCATCCACTGACATCAATGCTGGGGGTCTTTATTGTCTTCACTGACATCAATACTGGGGGGTTTAATGCGTCCACCGACATCATTGCTGCGAGTTTTGTTGTGCCCACTGAATTCAGTGCTGAGGGTCTTTATTGCATCCACTGACATCATTGCTGGGGTTAATTAATGTGGGGGAGGGGTTTAATAATACTGGCACCTGTGCTACGGGTTAATAATGCAGCCTCTGACACCAATGCTAGGGGATCTTAAATGCGTCCACTGACATTAATTCTGGGGTTTTTTAACCACTTGCCGACCGCCGCACGACTATCTACGTCGGCGGTCAGCCCCTCACAGGCAAACTAACGTAGGGCTACGTTGCTTGCTTGTGAGGGTCTAGGGAGCGAGCGCGTGCCCCCCCCGTGGTCACGGACCCCCCCCCCGCGCGTGTGACCAGCGGACCCGGTGTCCGCCGGCCACTCGGCGATCGGCGGGGGAGAGGGAGAATGTCAGGCAGCTTGTGTAAAGACACTGATTACATGGATCTACTATGTAGATCCGTTGATCAGTGTCCTTACAGCTCAAGCCACAGCCAATCACAGTAGAAAGCACGCCCCTAGGGACACACACAGCCCCTCCCTCCCAAATAAAGTTAACCCCTTCACTACCAGTGTATTTTTACAGTAACAGTGCATATATTTAGCACTGATTACTGTAGAAATGTCACTGGTAACCCCAAAAGTGTCAAAAATGTCAGTCAAGGGTCCGATCTGTCCGCCGCAATGTCGCAGTACCGCAAAAAAATCGCAGATCGCCGCCATTACGCGTTAAAAAAAAAACAACAAAAATGACAAAAATCTTTCCCTTTGTTAGTAAACGCGATAACTTTTGTGCAAACCAATCAAAATACGCTTTTTGCGATATTTTTTACCAAACATAGGTAGCATAAAACAAATTGGCCGAAAATTTCAATTTTTACATTTTTTTGGGGGGGAATTTCATATAAAAAATGTGAAAAATATTGCTATTTTTGCAAAATTGACGCTCTTTTTTTTTGTTTATAGCGCATGATCAAAAAATCGCACAGGTGATCAAATACCACCAAAAGAAAGCTCTGTTTGTGGGAAAAAACGGACGCCAAATTTGTTTAGGTACAGCGTCGCACGACCGCGCAATTGTCCGTTAAAGTCATGCAGTGCCGAATCGCAAAATACCCCCTGGTCGGAATGGGGGTAAAATCTTCCGGGGCTTAAGTGGTAATGCATCCACTGACACCAATGCTGGGGGGGGGGGGGGGGGCTTTTAATGCGTCCACTGAAACCAATACTGGTCAATTTTAATGTGGTAATGCATCCGCTGACGCCAATACTGGGGGGTTTTAATGCGTCCAGTGACGCCAATGCTGGGGGAGGGGGGTGTTTACTGAGTCCCTTGACACCAATGCTGAGGGGTTTTAAAGCGTCCACTGACACCAATGCTTGGGGGTCTCTAATGCATCCACTGACATTAATGCTGGAGGTCTTTAATGCATCCGCAGACATCAATGGTGGGGGCTATTAATGTATTCACTGACATCATTGCTGGGGGTTTTAATGCGTCCACTCACTTCAATGCTGGGGGTTTTAATGCGTCCACTGACATCAATGCTGGGGTTATTTAATGCGTCCACTGACATCAATGCTGGGGGGGGTCTTTTTTGCGTAGACTGACACTAATACTAGAGGGTCTTTATTGCGTCCACTGACATCAATGCTGAGGGGGGTCTTTATTGCATCCACTGACATCAATGCTGGGGGTATTTATTGCCTTCACTGACATCAATGCTGGGGGTCTTTATTGCCTTCACTGACATCAATGCTGGGGGTCTTTTTTGCCTTCACTGACATCAATGCTGGGGGTCTTTATTGCATCCACTGACACCAATGCTGGGGGTTTCAATGCGTCCACCTGCACATGAGTGCTGGGGGGGGGGGGGTCTTTAATGCATCAATAGACATCAATGCTGGGACATTTTAATGCCTTCCCTGACATCAATGCTGGGGGGGGGGGGGGGTTTAATGCATCCACTGACATCATTGCTGGGGTTAATGTGGGGGAGGGGTTTAATAATACTGGCACCTGTGCTAGGGGTTAATAATGCAGCCTCTGCCACCAATGCTAGGGGATCTTAAATGCATCCACTGACATTAATTCTGGGGTTTTTTAATGCGTTCACTGACATCAATGCTGGGGAATTTTAATGCGTCCAGTGACGCCAATGCTGGGGGAGGGGGGGTTTACTGAGTCCCTTGACACCAATTCTGAGGGGTTTTAAAGCGTCCACTGACACCAATGCTTGAGGGTCTCTAATGCATCCACTGACATTAATGCTGGAGGTCTTTATTGCATTCACTGACATCAATGCTGGGAGTCTTTTTTGCGTAGACTGACACTAATACTAGGGGGTCTTTATTGCGTCCACTGACATTAATGCTGGGGGTCTTTATTATGTCCACTGATATCAATGCTGAGAGTCTTCAATGCGTCCACTGACATCAATGCTGGGGGTCTTTATTGCCTTCACTGACATCAATGCTGGGGGTCTTTATTGCATCCACTGACATCAATGCTTAGGGGGGTCTATATTGCGTTCACTGAACTCAATGCTGGAGGTCTTTAACCACTTTATGACCGCCCGCCTCACGAGCAGGCAGCTAGGGGGCGAGCGCTTGTCAGTGGGAAAGCCGATGCACAGGGCAAGCGGCTCCAATTGCCGCCTGACACCCGCGATTGTTCCCCGCTGAGAGAGAAGAACGGTCAGCTGTTGTAAACACAGCCGGCCTTCCTTCTCCCTGGAATGATCATAGCGCCCCTGTGATCCTGCTTTATAGGAACACAGGTCTCTGTGATCATTTCACAAGCCACACCCCCCCCCCCCACAGTTAGAAACCCATTCCTAGGTACATATTTAACCCCCTGATCACCCACAGTGTTAACTTCTTCCCTGCCAGTGTCATTAGCACAGTAACAGTGCATATTTGTGGCACTGATTACTGAGGTAATGTCACTGGTCCCCCCAAAAATGTCAGTCAGGGGTCCGATCTGTCCACCACAATGTCATAGTCCTGCTAAAAATCGCAGATTGTGACCATTACTAGTAAAAAAAATAAATAAAAATGACATAAATCTTAGTAGACGCGATAACTTTTGCGCAAACCAATCAAAATACGCTTATTGTGATTTTTGTTTACCAAAAATATGTAGTAGAAAACAAATTGGCCTAAAATGTTAAAAAATGCTAATGTTATAAAGCAGAATGTGAAAAATATTGTTTTTTTTTTTTTTTTTTTTTTTTTTTTTCAGAATTGTCGCTCTTTTTGTGGGAAATAAAGGACATCATTTTTATTCATGTACAGCGTCGCAGGAATGCGCAATTCTTCGTTAAATTAACGCAGTGCCGAATCCCAAAATATGGCCTGGTTATTAAGGGGGCAAATCCTTCCGGTCCAGAAGTGGTTAATGCATCAATAGACATCAATGCTGGAGAGTTGTAATGCATCCAATGCTGGGGGTTTTAATATGTCCACTGACATAAATGCTGGGGTTCTTTAATGCGTCCACTGACATCAATGATGGGGGTCTTTTTTATGTCCACTGACATCAATCCTGGGGGTCTTTAATGTGTCCACTGACATCAATCCTGGGGGTCTTTAATGCGTCCACTGACATCAATCCTGGGGGTCTTTAATGCGTCCACTGACATCATTGCTGGGGTTCTTTAACCACTTACCGCATAGTAACATACTGATACGTCGGTACACTTTGCGGGTTTATACCGGGATGATGCCTCTAGTTAGAGGCATCATCCCGGTACCGTGGTTTGAAGCCGACGGTCGGCTTTCCGTCGGTAACGACCGATGCGGCTCGGGAGCCGCTCGATCGTTACCCGGGGGGGGGGGCGGGAGGGGACGCCCCCCCCCCCTCCCGCCGCCTTCCGTGGCTTTGTCCGGGGCTCCTGTCCCACCGGGAGCCCAGAGCACTCAGCCGGCACGTACGCCGGCTGGATGGAGTCCCGATGAATGTCGGAAACGGCATCGATCGGGGCTCCAATGACGTAACCCGGAGGCGGCGTCCATGACGTCACTTCCGGGTTACTATGCTGCAAAAGGCGGCAAATTTAAAAAACGGCTGTATGCAAAAATGCCGTTTTTGGCGTTTTGCATACAGGGAAGTGTAGTGGAGGGGTCTAGAGTCTTTTAGACCCTCGATCCCTCCATAAAGTGTACCTGTCGCACATATTGCTGTCACAAGGGATGTTTACATTGCTTGTGACAGCAATAAAAGTGATCAGATTTTTTTTTTTTTTTTTTTTTAAAAACCTGTAATAATAAAGTTTAAAAAAAAAAATAAATAGGAAAAAAAAAATAAATAAATTTGCCGCCCCCGTCACCGTTAGCTCGCGCACAAAAAGAAACGTATATGCAATTTAATCGCTGTTCAAACCCCACATGTGAGGTATTGCCGCGATCGCCGGAGCGTGTGCAATAATTTAAAAAAAAGAGCTACACTCTACCTCTAAACTGGTAACCGTTAAATAAATTTAAAGCGTCGCAGATTGAGATCTCTATTGACCGTAGTTTGTCGCCATCCCACGGGGGGGCGCAATTTTAAACCGTAACATGTTGGGTATCTATTTACTCGGCGTGACATCATCTTTCACAATATACAAAAAAAAATGGGCTAACTTTACTGTTTAGTATTTTTTAAATGCAGTGAAATGTGATTTTTCAATTTTTTTCCAAAAAAATGGCGTTTTAAAGACCGCTGCGCAAATACCGCTTGACAAAAAGTTTTGCAATGACCGACATTTTATTCTCCAGAGTCTTTGCTAAAAAAATATACATAATGTTTGGGGGTTCTAAGTAGTTTTCTAGGAAAAAATACTGGTTTTAACTTTAAACAAAAAGTGTCCGAAATAGGGCTGGGGCTTAAGTGGTTAATGCGTCCACTGACATTAATGCTGGGGGGTCATTATGTCCACTGACATCAATCCTGGGGGTCTTTAATGCGTCCACTGACATCAATATTGGGGGTTTGTTTTGTCATGTTTTTGGGGTTGTGTTCAATATGTGCAAAGAGAGATCACACACATACTTAAAAGTAAAACATTTATTAAAAGTAATGACAGATAAAGATAAAGAAAATCTAACAAGAATACTTAACTAAAGACGTTTCCTGCCATGGAGTCCCATTTGCTATTATGCAACATGGCACAGGTAATGAGGACCAGACACTTGCCTCATGGCTGTTCTGGGTGAGACTAAAGTCTTACCAGTTTGGGCAGTGGTATTTAGACTTGTAAATGGAAAAGACCACCCCTGGCCTACACCCTTGTAAGCAACAATATGACATTCACATTCCTGAGGAGAAAGGGCTCGCTTATCCATTGTTTGGACAGTGATTTCACCTTTTAAGGGGAAGGGTGGGCTTGGTCATCCTGCATTCCTCAAGCCTTACATCAGAAAGGTATAAGCTATACATATGACCTTATATGGCTTCTTGACCAGGTTTTTAATGCGTCCGCCGGCACCGATACCGGGGAGTTTTAATGTGTGCACTGATGATCAATGGTGGGGATCTTTTTTGCGTCCACTGACACCAATGCTGGGGGGTCTATAAATACGTCCACTGATATTAATGCTGGGGGGGGGATGTAATGTGTCCACTGACATCAATGCTGGGGGGTCTATAAATACGTCCACTGACATCAATGATGGGGGGGGGGGATGTAATGTGTCCACTAACATCAATGCTGGGGGGTCTATAAATGCATCCACTGACATTAATGCTGGGCATCTTTAATGTGTCCACTGACATCAATGCTGGGGGTTTTTATTGCGTCCACTAACATCAATGATGGGGGGGGTTTGCGTCCACTGACATCAATGATGGGGGGGATTTTATTGCGTCCACTGACATCCATGCTGGGGGTTTTAATGAGTCCACTGACACCAATGCTGGGGGTCTTTATTTCATCCACTGACACCAATGCTGGGGGGTCTTTAACCTCTTGCTGACCAGCAACTGCAGTATTACTGCGGCAGTATTACTGGGGCAGGGCGGCTCGGCTGCGCAAAATCACATAGGTCTATGTGATTTTGTGCACGAAGCCGAGGCATGAGGTGTTTAGACACAGCGGAAGGTGGGCCATGGGAGGAGCGGCGGCAATTACCGCTGGCCTCCCGCAGTCGTCTGAGAAACTGATAGAAGACCCGCCTGCTTATGTAAACTAAGCAGGCGAGTCTTCTGTCAGACAGGCAGGGAGAGATCAGGAGTTTCAGCCAAGCTGAAACCCCGATCTCTCTGTGCCTATCACAGAGCCCCCCCCCCCAGTCAATCACTTTTAGGCATACATTAACTCCTTTGATCACCCTCAGTGTCAACCCCTTCCCTGCCAGTGTCATTTTTACAGTAACAGTGCATATTTATAGCACTGATTACTGTAGTAATGTCACTGGTACCCCCAAAAGTGTCAAGAATGTCAGTCAAGGGTCCGATCTGTCCGCCGCAATGTCGCAGTCCCGCAAAAAAAATCGCAGATCGCCGCCATTACGCGTTAAAAAAAAAAAAACCCAAAAATGACAGAAATCTTTCCCTTAGTTAGTAAACGCAATAACTTTTGCGCAAACCAATCAAAATACACTTATTGTGATTTTTTTTTTTTTTTTTTTTACCAAACATAGGTAGCAGAAAACAAATTGGCCAAAAATTTAAAACAATTTTGATTTTTACATTTTTTTGGGGGGGGGGGGGGGGATTTCATATGAAAAAAATGTGAAAAGTATTGTTTTTTTCAAAATTTACGCTCTTTTTTTGTTTATAGCGCAAAAAGTAAAAATCGCAGAGGTGATCAAATACCACCAAAAGAAAGCTCTGTTTGTGGGGAAAAAAAGACTTAAATTTTGTTTGGGTACGGCGTCGCACGACCGCGCAATTGTCCGTTAAAGTCGCACGGAGCCGAATCGCAAAAAGTGGCCTGGACGTAAGACAGCAAAATCCTCCGGTGGTAAAGTGGTTAATGCTGGTTTGAAACCAAAAGGTAGTCACATCAAATATTGATTTGATTTAGATTTTTCTTCTGTTCTCTTACGTTTTAATTTTGTAAATTGATAAAAAGAAAGATTTGAAAATATACTGTATATTTTTTTAAAGCGTTCTTACTTACTACAGCATTTCGTCACACTTGCCTATAACTTTTGCACAGTACTGTAACTCTAACACTCTACCTTCTGTCTTAGGGTATTCATGTCTACCTTGCAAAGAAAATGATAGAAGACCAGGGTAGAGATTATATGAATAACAGTGTTGCTAAGGTGAGTCCAATCCTGTCAGACAGTCATGGTTGACATACACTATATCACCAAAGTATTGGGACGCCTGCCTTTACACGCACATCCTTTACACGCACATGAACTTTAATGTCATCCCAATCTTAGTAAGTAGGGTTCAATATGGAGTTGGCCCACCCTTTGCAGCTATAACAGTTTCAACTCTTCTGGGAAGACTGTCCACAAGGTTTAGTAGTCCGAGTGTGTCTATGGGAATGTTTGACCATTCTTCCAGAAGCGCATTTGTGAGGTCAGGCACTGATGTTGGACAAGAAGGCCTGCCTTACAGTCTCTAATTCATCCCAAAGGTGTCCCTTTGGGTTGAGACCAGGACTCTGTGTACACCAGTCAAGTTCCTCCACCCCAAACTCTCTCATCCATGCCTTTATGGACCTTGATTGTGCACTGGTCTAAATAATTTGGTGAAGGGGGGGGGGGGGGGATTATGGTGTGGGGTTGTTTTTTAGGAGTAAGTTTGGTCTTTTAGTTCAAGTGAATGGAACTCAAGACGTCAGCATACCAAGACATTTTGGACAATTTCATGCTTCCAAATTTGTGGGAACAGTTTGGGGATGGCCCCTTCCTGTTCCAACATGACTGCGCATCAGTGCACAAAGCAAGGTCCATAAAGACAAGGGTGAGCGAATCGGAGGTGGAAGAACTTGACGTATTTTTTTTTTTTAAACTCCTTTCTTGCCCTTGTAGCCCCCTTTTGGCAGGGCCCTCCCTTAGAAAGGAGCCCTCCCTTAAAGGGTAACTCCACTTTCGTGGGGGGAATAAAATAACAAATAAAGAAAAAACAATATAGCGTATACAACTGTGACACATTCATATTGTAATTGAATGTTATTAAAAATGACTTTTCCTTTTCAATCTGCAATCTTATGAAAATGCAATGCAATATGGCTCCCTGAAGCTGTTTTGTACACAGATTGTGTACTGACCACACCCCAGAAAAAAAATGTCCTGCTTATGTGTGGCTCACCAATTTTCCCAGAAGTATGCATAAGATAAAAGTCAGATTTCTGGCATCCCCTGCAACAAAATTTCATTTTTGGTGAGATACTCCCAATAGGAACATGTCTAAAGGGATGCAGGTCCAGCGGATTTCCTCATTAGAGCCCTGCAGCTGCCACAGCTGACAGATAATTATGAAACCACTCCCATTTGACCCACTCATCACAGAGGCACAGAAGAACAAACAATGATTTCTTCAGAACAATAAACGTTAGAAATCTGCAACAATGTTTGTTAAAATCCTTGCAACGTACAGAGATTACCATGTACATTGCCATAACCCCGGTAATTAACATCAAAGTAGCTTCGTAAATACACAGTGGGCGGTCCGTAAGTGGTCAAGGATAAATCACCAATCATAACCGTCATCTATAGCATACTTGATCCGGTGAACAATTTTGTCCTTTGTCCTTCCCAATGCGTATAAGGTATACACCTACACATGTCCTGGTTTCGTCATCACACGTCATTCCAATTCAATTTTCTGTTTTTTTGTTTTTGCCCTGTGTGTGTGTGTATATTAATATATTAAGTATCTCACAAAAGTGAGTACACCCCTCACATTTTTTTTAATATTTTATTATATCTTTTTATGTGACAACACTGAATAAATGACACTTTGCTACAATGTAAAGTATTGAGTGTACAGCTTGTATAACAGTGTAAATTTGCTGTCCCCTCAAAATAACTCAACACACAGCCATTAATGTCTAAATCGCTGGCAACAAAAGGGAGTACACCCCTAAGTCAAAATATCCAAATTGGGCCCAAAGTGTCAATATTTTGTGTAGCCACCAATATTTTCAAGCACTGCCTTAACCCTTTTGGGCATGGAGTTCACTAGAACTTCACAGGTTGCCACTGGAGTCCTTTTCCACTCCTTTATGATGACATCACGGAGGTGGTGGATGTTAGAGACCTTGTGCTCCTCCACCTTCGAGTTGAGGATGTCCCACAGATGCTCAATAGGGTTTAGGTCTAGAGAAATGCTTGGCCAGTCCATCACTTTTACCCTCAGCTTCTTTAGCAAGGCAGTGGTCATCTTGGAGGTGTGTTTGGGGTCATTATCATGTTGGAATACTGCCCTGCGGCCCAGTCTCCGATAGGAGGGGATCATGCTCTGTTTCAGTATGTCACAGTACATACTTCAGTATGTCATCTGGTACTCAAGGGGTCATCTGGTAAGTGGGCTGTGATTGCGGTGGAGGCAACATAGATGCACTAATCCCACTGGAGCTTATATCAAGTGTTGTTCATGGTCACTTTATTAAAGAGGAAGTAAAGTCTCCTCTGACACTTTTACCTATAGGTAAGCCTATATTAAGGCTTACCTATAGGTACTATAAATATCTCCTAAACATGTACCATTTAGGAGATATTTACCTTACATGCAGCCAGTGACATCACTGGCGCATGCGCTCTGAAGGAACGGCCGCTGGTGCCGTGACTGTCGGCTCCCACGCACGTGCGTGGGAGTGACGTCACCGCGGCATCCGGCCAATCAGATACTGGACATGTCGCCCGTCATACAGGTAAGCGGGCGGCACGGCGGGGCTCATTCTAAGGTAAGTATTTCATAATAGGCTAGTATGCTGTGCATACTAGCTCATTATTTGTTTCTCTTTCAGGTTGCAAAAAAAAAAAAAAAAGTTGTATGGGTTTACAACCTCTTTAAGCACAAAGAGCACTTTTTTGGATTATCCCACAGAAGTTTACACCAAGTATTGTCACCTATCAATCATAAGAACACTTTTTAAGTCAATTGAACATTATTGACTCACTTGTGATTAGTCACGATATATGCATGAAGGACTGATATAGTTCATTTGCAGTTTTGCACACAGTGCACAGTCACTGTGGAGTTTTATATATCTATTTATAAACAAAAGCTTGGAATAATGATTCCCATAAAGGGACCACAGAGATGGATGAAGGTGGGTTTAGCTGTTAATGGCACAGTGCTGTAGTCTATTATCCAGCGCCTATTAGGGTTACTGTATAGGAGCAGCATCTGTTTATATGAGAGAGCCCCTGCGAGGCCGCCTGTGTGGATAGTAACAGCTTAACCCACCTTCATCCATCTCCGCGGTCCCACTGTGGTCCCTTTATTCCAAGCTTTCCTTTATGGTTATTTGGTAAGAGGCACGTTTATTTTGCTAACACGTGGTGTCACATTGAGTGTTGGGACGACACTGTGGCTCGTGGACCTTTTTCCAGTGATTTGATGTAGACTTATATGCTAATTTTCGCTGGGAAGTCGGTAAGGAGCCATCACACTGCATTGTTTGGGTCATGTTGTGCTACATGGGATGTCTGAACCTGCTGACCTTTAAGAAAGGATATATATAATATATGGAACACTTCAGTGAAGATTCCCGTGTCACATTTAATTATTTTTGGAATTATTCACCTTCTATAATATTTTATTATAATGCATGTCATCGCCCTTTACTTTTGAGGTGTTGCACATTTATTTTTCACCTGTATATTTTTTGTTTTTTTTCAACATTTTTTATTGGATGTGTTGATTTCTATTCCATTTAATTACCGAGCGCTCTAGTTTAATTTTTTTCTCAACCAGCTAAATACACTTGTAAAATACAAAAACATGAATGGGTTCACCTGCCACAGTATTTGTATTTCCGCTCAGCCAGTATGTGTATAGCAAGCTGGAAGACAGCCACACATGGATATTTTTTCTCAAATGATCCCATTGTAGTCATTCATCATTCTCTCTTATAGTTGGGCAATATAGAGATATCTAAAAGAAACACAAACCAGAGCGCTATATGGAAAATGACCACAAGATGGTGCTGTAATGTCTCCATATGACAGTTGTCTGTGGTAAGATCTCACAAATCAATCATATGTTCAAATAATCCAAGATTAAATTAAATGTTTATTAGAATTCTAAGACGGCATCATAAGCCTTGTAGGGTAAAATCATTTAAAACTGTAAGCTTGTGTAAGCCTGTATGATGCGGGAAGAGCATAAGAAATTGCATACCAGCCCATGGAGGTGGAGGAAACCCCACCTATGAGGGTAACCTGGTAGCATGCCATCCAAGCCTTGTTTTGGTCCAGTGGGTGTGGCATCCTCCCAACTCTCCAGCAGTTCCTAATTGGTCGCTTCAAGCCCGCTGTGACATCTCCAGCGCTTTGTAGGCCACTGCTCCCCTTATCCATCCATTGGTGGGAACCCCCCCTGGAGCCCCCCTTAAGTTCCCCTGGGCATATCATCGATTGAATCATACAACAGTCCTCCTGGGTTTCCTCCACCTCCATGGGCTGGTATGCAACATCTTATGCTCTTCCCACATCATACAGGCTTACACAAGCTTACCGTTGTAAAATATTTTACCCTACAAGGCTCATGATGTCGTCTTTGAATTTGAAATTAACATTTTATTTATTTTTGAATTATTTGAACATATGATTTATTTATGAGATCTTACCACAGAGAACTGTCATAGCGATACATTATAGCACCATCTTGTGGTCATTTTTCATATAGCGCTCTGAGTTGTGTGTTTCTTTTGGATTGTCATTCCACAACTTCATGTGGAATAGTCTGAGCAGCTGGGTTAGTGACCTTTCTTCGGCTTCACACCCTCAATTACATCCTCTTAGCGCCTGGATGTTGGTAGTTTCAATATAGAGATATATAGAAAGTAACTATCAAGTATCAAATGTTCTCATTACTTCTCCTAAATGTTTTTTAACAGTTGGGGTTCATACACCTCTGCCAGACAGCACAGCAGACTGTATAGCAGGCTTTTATTATGCATTGGTAAGGCTTTAACCACTTTTGGATCGGAAAGGATTTCCCCCTTAATGACCAGGCCATTTTCTGTAATTCACCACTGCGTTATTTTACCGGACAATTGCGCAGTCGTGTACCTTAATAAAATCAATGTCCTATTTTTCCCACAAATAGAGATTTCTTTTGGTGGTATTTGATCACCTGTGCGATTTTTTTTTTTTTTTTTTTTTTTTTTTTGCGCTATAAACAAAAAAAGAGCGATAATTCTGGGAAAAAAAAAAACTATTTTCTCTTACGTCCTCCGACAGTCTCTGCCTCTTCATATTCGTCACTATTGGGGTTATTGACCTCTGCTCCATAGGAGTAGCTAGGCAACAGAATATGTTAATATCAAAGCTTTTAGCATATCCCACCCCTAGGGAGTGGTCCCCTCAGTCAATACCCTCCTGCTTCCTGCATTCCTACCTCAGTTTCAATTTGCCTAGCTTAGAAGTTAGCTGGGTTCCTGTGCTGGGGCTTTTCAGTCTCAGCCTTCTATCCTTTTTTTTTTATTTTATTTCAAGTATTTCTCTCTTTCTTTTACTTAGCTGTTATTTTTCAGCATTAGTTAGTTCTTCGGATGAAGATGATCATGCGGTGCTGGGTCTCGGGCTGGCTTTCCAGGATCCTCAGGGTTCTCAGGGCCAGTGGCTTCCCAGCCTGCCATCTAGCGTTCAGCTCAGGTTTCCCTGGCATATTGAACGACCCATCCCTGTTTGCTGCAGGGATGCTGCGGTGAGGTGGCTACCTCACCGGACGCCATTTGCGGTTTCGCACCGCAGTTCCACTGCGTCCTGGCTGCGACTCTCCCTGTCCTTGGTGCAGCGGTTTGATCGCTTGTGCGGGCTCCCCACGTCATCCGGATGGTAAGTGTATTCTGTGTGGGGACCTGTCTATTTTGGGTGTCAGTCTGGGACTGTGGGACCCTGCATGTCTGTGTAATATGTTGAGCTCCCTGTCAGGTATAGCTGCCTTTCTGTGGGCTGCAAGGGGGGGGGGGGGCTCTCCTGCTCTGCTCTGTGTGACAGGCTGTGTTATCTGTGAGACATGCGGTATGCTGTGTGGGACATGCTTGTGAGACATGTTTTGGGCATACTGTGCGGCGAACGCTGCTGCGGTCCGCCATTTTTTTGCAGCAAGCTTAGGTGGCCGGTCCTGTGTGGTAAGCGCGGCGATCGCTCAGGCCACATGTCAGTGCTGTTCTCTATCTACCTGTGAAGTCCCCTGCCGGCGGCCATGTTTGTGTAGCCTTACATAGGCTTTATAGGGGCGGTCAGTCTTGCATCACTTCCTTTTTGCTCTGGGACAACGATCGGTGCAGCAGCCTGTGTGATCTCTCCAGGTTTTACCTTTCCATATTCCTGTATTCCTTGCCTAGTATTCTTCTCCCTGTGGGTGCGGTGGGCTACGCTCGCCGCTATCTTAAAGGGGCAGTACTCCTTTTTTTCCTAAAACACTGGGGCATGGATTCTCAGGAAAGCAAGTTTCCTTCCACCCTGGTGGGGGGCCAAGGGGCTGCTGCTTCCCCCGAGGGGGCTGATTTGGCTGCTATTGTGGCAAACCTAGCTGCTCAGGTGCAGATGCTTGTGGCTGATCGATCCACAAAACGGCCCAGAGTGTTAATTTCCTCTGATTCAGAGGGCGATGGGGCTGCTATGGCTGGTGGACCCTTCTCAGGGTCCCGTTCATTTCTAGACCTTGTGGGGTCTGAGGGGGAGGCTGAGGTAGAAAGGGTTGATAATCCCCCCCCCCCCTGGCTCGTCTGAAGAGCTTGCACTCATGGATGAGTTGGTTGCTTTTATCAAGCACACGCTGCATTTGGAGGAGGAACCATGTCCTCCTGCTTTGCTGTCCTCTTATGGGACGCAGAGGAAACGCAAAACATCGCAGGTTTTTTCCTTGCTCTGCGGAATTTCAGCGCGCTGTTGATGAGCAATGGCGCAATTTAAAGAAGCCTTTTGCTGTGCCGAGTAGGTTCAAGCTGCGTTACCCCTTTACGCCCGCTACTGATGAGCCTTGGTGTGTACCACCTCAGGTGGATCACGCGGTGGCTATTTTGAATAAGTCTACTGCGATTCTGGCGGAGGATACCCCGGTGTTCCGGGACCCCACGGACAGGAGATTAGAATCTCTTGCCCGTCATACTTATACGGTTATTGGTTCCATGCTGAAACCTATTTTTGCTTCCCTTATGGCAGCCCAGGCTGTCCCGGATTGGACGCAGGTGCTCAGGCGCATCCTGGTGGCTGACTCTGCCCCGCCGACAACTTTGGCTATGGTGGATCAAATTCATCAGGGTGTCATGTATTTGTGTGATGCGGACTTGGATTTAGTCCCTTTGGCTGCACGCGTCCAAAGTGTGGCGGTGTTGTCACGCCGTCTGATATGGCTAAAGTGTTGGTCTGTTGACCAAGCTTCTCGCAAGACTTTAGCTAATTTTCCCTATGCGGGATCTCGCCTTTTTGGCGATTCTTTGGATACTCTGATAAAGGGAATTACCGGGGGTAAGAGCACGCTCTTACCCCAGACTCACAAGTCTAAAGTTGTTCGTGGTAAGAAGACTACCTCATTTAGACCCTCTCAGGGGTCCTTTCGTGCCTTTCGGTCGTACTATAAGGGCAAGCCCTTCAAAGGCCAAGGCTCCCAGAAGAAGCCGTGGGCAGGTAAGCAGAAGTCGGGCCAGTCCGGGTCCACTGCCCATAACAATGCGGCCTGAACGGGCGCCCTCACCCAGTTCTGGGGTGGGGGGACGTTTGCTCGGTTTTCTTCAACCCTGGCTGGCCCGCGTTCGGGACAGGTGGGTTCAGGAAATCGTTCGATCTGGATACAAGATTGAGTTTCTCTCTTGGCCGGCGAGCAGATTTTTTCCCTCGAATCTTCAGCTGTCTCCGGAGTGCTTGCAGGATCTGCACCTGGCGGTGCGGGACTTGCGGGCCCAGGGCGTGGTGGTTCCGGTGCCTCTTCGGGACAGGTTCCGGGGGTTTTATTCAAATCTGTTCACTGTGCCCAGAAAGGAGGGCAAGGTACGTCCAATTCTGGACTTGAAAGCTCTGAACCGCTTTGTGCGGGTTCGCAAGTTCTGCATGGAATCCCTGCGCTCGGTGGTGGCTGCCCTGGTTCCGGGGGAATTCATGGTGTCCATCGATCTGAAGGATGCGTATCTTCATATCCCCATTTTCGAGGGTCACCAGAGGTACCTTCGATTCGCCATTGCGGAGGATCACTACCAGTTCGTGGCGTTACCCTTTGGTCTCGCTTCGGCTCCGCGGGTGTTCACCAAG
Organism: Pelophylax lessonae; assembly: GCF_965119305.1. Classification (NCBI taxonomy): domain Eukaryota; kingdom Metazoa; phylum Chordata; class Amphibia; order Anura; family Ranidae; genus Pelophylax; species Pelophylax lessonae. The sequence continues at coordinate 200,619,780 of NC_138776.1, forward strand.
GTGCTTGCGCCGGTTCTGGCTTTGTTGAGAGCTCAGGGCATCTCTGTCCTGGGGTATCTGGACTACATTCTGGTTCGGTCTGCGACCAGTCAGGGTCTGGTGAACGACCTGTCTGTCACGATGCAGACTCTACAGGAGTTTGGTTGGACGATAAATTTTCCGAAGTCGACGCTGTGTCCGTCGGTTCGTCTTCTCTACCTGGGAATGATCCTGGACTCTGTTCAGGCGAAGGTCTTCCTGCCGGAAGACAAGCTCAGGACGCTTCAGGAAGAAGTCATGTCCCTCAGGGACCGTCAGTGCTCGTCCCTCCGGACGTGTATGAGGTGTCTGGGGCTGATGGTCTCGGCTTTCGAGGCGATTCCCTTCGCCCAGTTTCACACGCGGGGTCTCCAAGCGGAGATTCTGTCCAGGTGGGACGGGCGACCGCAATCTCTGGATCTCCAGGTTTCATTGAGCCATCGCACCAGAAGGGATCTTCTGTGGTGGCTGCAGTCCCCGGCGGTGTCGGGGGGCAAGTCTTTTCGCCCTTTCTCGTGGACGGTGATCACCACGGATGCCAGCCTGTCGGGCTGGGGTGGTGTTCTGGGCGTTCTGTCCGCCCAGGGAACTTGGTCGGAGGAGGAATCCTCCCTTCCGATCAACATTCTGGAATTGCGAGCGATAAATCTCTGCCTTCGGCGTTGGATGGACAGACTGCAGGGCCGTCCGGTTCGGGTGCAGACAGACAATGCCACTGCGGTGGCCTACATCAACCACCAAGGGGGCACCAGGAGTGCCCGCGCGGCTCGGGAAGTGGCCGACATTCTGTCTTGGGCCGAGACACACGTCCCGGCGATAACGGCAGTTCACATTCCGGGGGTGGAGAACTGGCAGGCGGATTATCTGAGTCGCCAGACCCTGTACCAGGGGGAATGGTCCCTTCACCCGGATGTCTTCCAGATGTTGTGCGCGAAGTGGGGTTCACCAGATGTGGACCTGTTCGCGTCTCGTCTAAACTACAAGGTGGAAAGGTTCGTGGCAAGGACGCGCGATCCTCGAGCAGACGCGTTAGTGGCTCCCTGGCATCAGTATCTTCTGAGGTATGCCTTTCCGCTGATTCAGCTGCTGTCCAGGTTCCTTCGCAGGTTAGCCTCGGAACCGCACACGGTGATTCTGGTGGCGCCAGACTGGCCTCGCCGGTCTTGGTACGCAGATCTCGTGAATCTGGCGATCGACGCTCCGTGGCGTCTGCCTCTTCGAGAAGATCTCCTGTCTCAAGGGCCGACATTCCATCCTGCTTTGCAGTCGCTGGCTTTGAGTGCCTGGCTGTTGAAAGCGAGGTCCTGAAGGATAGGGGTCTCTCCCCTGAGGTCATTCACACTTTGATCAAGGCTAGAAAGACCTCTTTCGGGGAAGGTTTACTACCGTACTTGGAAGGCCTATTTTGCCTGGTGTGAGTCCAGGGGGTATTCCCCTCGCTCGTATTCGGTATCAAGAGTGTTGGCTTTCCTTCAAACGGGCGTGGACCAGCGTTTGGCGTTGGCCACGATTAAGGGTCAGATTTCTGCGCTGGCCGTTCTCTTTCAACGCCCTGTGGCGTCTAATTCCTTGGTTAGCACTTTTGTTCAAGGGGTGCGACATCTGGTCCCTCATAGGAGGGAGCCTTTGCCTCCATGGGACTTGAACCTTGTTCTGTCCGTGTTGCAACATGCTCCTTTTGAAAGGATCAGGGAGATCTCGTTGTCTATGTTGTCCAAGAAGGTCGCTTTTTTGGTGGCGATCACTTCGGCTCGCAGAGTGTCGGAGCTGGCAGCTTTGTCTTGCAGATCTCCGTATTTGGTGGTTCATTTGGATAAGGTGGTCTTGCGACCTAACCCGTCTTTTCTTCCGAAAAGGATTTCGGAATTTCACCTTAATGAGGACATTGTCTTGCCTTCGCTTTGCGCGAAGCCTAAACATCCAAAGGAGGTGGCCTTGCACTCCTTGGATGTTGTTCGGGCGATCAGGGTTTATCTGTCGTCGACTGAGTCTTTTCGCAAAACGGATTCTCTATTTGTCCTTCCAGAGGGGCGTCGGCTTCTACCATCGCCAAATGGATCAGACAGGCCTATGCTTTGAATGGGAAATTTCCCCCCATGCCTGTGAAGGCGCACTCTACCAGATCTCTGAGTACGTCTTGGGCCTGTCATCATCGAGCTTCTGTGGCCCAGGTGTGTAAGGCGGCGACTTGGTCGTCCGTTCACACCTTCTCAAAATTCTACAAAGTGGATGTTCAGGCATCGGCAGATGCTTCCTTTGGCCGCAAGGTTCTTAGTGCGGCAGTGCCTTAGGGTCCCTTATTTTTGGGTCCTTGGCTGTTGGGATGTTTTTATCCCTAGGTTACTTGTTCTTCCTGGGTTGTTGCTCCTGTTGAGCAAGTTTTTTTCCAGTTGCCCAGTTGGTTTCCTTCCTTTGGTAAGGTTCGTTTTTTTCTGATGTGGGTACTGCGTTGCCTTAGGCGCGGCTGCGTTTTTTTCCCACCCCTCAGGTCTACACTGCTTTGGGACGTCCCCAATAGTGACGAATATGAAGAGGCGGCGACTGTCGGAGGACGTAAGAGAAAACGGAATTTTTGTAAAATCTTACCTGTAAAATTCCTTTCTCTGAGTCCTACGACAGTCGCCGCCCCCGCCCCTCTTTTGGGGTTTGTTTATGTACTCTACTGCTATGCTACTGAAACTGAGGTAGGAATGCAGGAAGCAGGAGGGTATTGACTGAGGGGACCACCCCCTAGGGGGGGGGATATGCTAAGAGCTTTGATATTAACATATTCTGTTGCCTAGCTACTCCTACGGAGCAAAGGTCAATAACCCCAATAGTGACGAATATGAAGAGGCGGCGACTGTTGGAGGACTCAGAGAAAGGAATTTTACAGGTAAGATTTTACAAAAATTCAGTTTTTCATTTTCTGCTATATAACATTCCCCCCCCCCAATGTAAAAATCTATTTTTTTCATCATTTTAGGCCAATTTGTATTCTGTTACATATTTTTGGTAAAAAAAATCCCAATAAGTGCATTTTGATTAGTTTGCGCAAAAGTTATCGAGTCTACAAACTAGGGGAAAGATTTGTCATTCTTTTTTTTTACTAGTAATGGCGGCGATTTTTAGCGGGACTGCCACATTGCGGCGGACAGATCGGACCCCTAACTGACATTTTTGACACTTTTGGGGGGACCAGTGACATTACTACAGTAATCAGTGCTAAAAATATGCACTGTTACTGTACTAATGACACTAGCAGGGAAGGGGCTAACCCAGGGGCGATCAAAGGGTTAAGTGTGAGCCTAGGTGAGTGTTTTCTAACTGTATGGGGGAGGGACTTGTTAAATGAACTCAGAGACCTGTGATCCTATATAGGAGGATCACAGACGCTCTGTGATCATTTCAGAGAGAAGAACGGTCTGCTGTGTTTACAACAGCTGACCAGTGTTCTCTCTCAGCGGGGAGCGATCGTGGGTGCACAGCAGCAATCGCAGCCGCCGGCCTCGTCGATTGGCATCCCTGCTGCATAGTGGGGGCCGATGCAAGGAGGCGGGGACACGCGCTCTTCCCCCAGGAGTTCTCCCACAAACTGCTGTACAGGTACGGCGATTCGCGCAGCTGAGCCTGCCTGCCGCAGTATATATGCGGCGGGCGGTCGGCAAGTGGTTAAGCAAGCTGTGGGCAGGGAAAACCTAAATCCTAATGAAAGTGTAATTTTTGATTCCATATATATATCTACATTACGGTCACCTTGGCATAGCAGAGTCAATTTACCCTAAACTACATTACAGTCACCTTGGCATGGAAGAGTTTGGTCACCCTGGCATAGTAGAGTCAGTTCACTCTAAACTACATTATGGTCACCCTGAGTTCGGTCACCCTGGTATGGCAGCAGGCTAAGTCAGCTAAACTTCATTAGGGTCACCTTGGTATGGCAGGCTAAGTCAGCTAAACTTCATTAGGGTCACCTTGGTATGGCAGGGTCTGGTCACTACGGTCACCCTAACACTTTTACTGTCCCTACAGAAACGAAATTATTAAATCTAACTATAATGTTATACAGAACACTAACTACACTGCATATCCCTTTCCTCACACTAAAAGAACAGCAGGAGTAACACTAATGCTTGCACTCTATTCCACAGCCCCTGTATTACTGTGCTAGAGATTTGGCGGGGCTAGGTTATATACTGGGGGGCGTATTCACTAATGATTGGCCTCTGGACCCCCTAGTCACTCCAATCAGCTTTTCCTAATGTTTCTGGGCCAATCACAGGCTTTTTAAGCCCATTTCCTGACCCAGGCATTTTGGGCCGTTCTGGTCGCCGAATTCCGAACTTTTCCGGCAAAAAGTTTGAAATTCGGCCGAATTTCGAACAGCCAATGTTCGGGTCGAACTGATGGTCGACTCAAACCGTTCGATCATCCCTACTGGCAACAGTGGACCATACCTGCACAAAGTGTGTGGGCACCACCACTTGTAGTCTCTACCAGGGGAGCATCTGACACTGATATTGCAGTATACAGGGATGTTATCACCCTATAACAGGTCCAAATAAGCGCCTTCATGGCAGGATCAATGGGAGTTATGTTAATGAAAGTTGCAGAATAAAATAAATGAAAACAAAATAAAAGCAATTTTTAAAACTACTGGAACGTGAAGGCTCTGAGGAAGAGGCTAAGCCTCGAAACGCGTAAGCCTTTCCAGCTTCAGGGGTTTGGCCTTTGATCTTGATGCGGATGACAACGTATCTATTTGATGTGCTTTTACCAAGAACTCGTTTGTGAGTATTTTTATACCTTTTATTTGAACAAATCTTTGTAGAGGATAATGCACTAGGCCAGTGCGCCCTTGTGTTTGTTTTTCGTTTTTAAAGCTTTGGTATTGTAAGAGGGCCACTTTGAGAGAAATAGGACACATTTTTGGGATTTATATGAATTTTGTGTCTTAGTACTTAGTGTTTAAATGAGAGTGCCCTTCCTTACTTAACTATTTATATGGCTGGATACCTGTCACAGGGTTCTTGCAAGCGTCACTCATCTCCATGTGCCTCTAGAGAGAGGAGGCGCCGCGTCATCACTCACAGCGTAATACAGCGATCCGCACTGCAGGCGACTGCTGTCATCTGTAATCCTGCAAGGGTGACCGAAAGCGTGTATTGTCTTCATGCATGTAAGTGCAATTTTACTCTTCAATAAATGGTATCTATGATAATGCACTATTGGCGGTCCCTCTTCTTTCCCCATTTTTATTGAGGACAAGAGCAGCGATTACCCATCAGGGATCCATCCATTGTCACATTCTAGTAAGGAGAGGAGTGTTCGTTTGATTACAGCCCTACACATATTTAAATCTGGTAAGAGGCTTACCTCCTCCCACCTCACCCGGGAGGCATTAGTGGATATCCCTTTTGCTTGCTTTTGGTGTGTGTTCTCTGGAGTGGATCTTCTCATTTACATGCCCTTATTATTCATCTTTCTGGTAAGAAGCTATGCTGGTGGTGGGATACTGAACACTATTCACTTGGCTTCCACATCTTAACTCAGCGGTCTCATCACGGACATTGTCAATTGGATTTCATTTTGTATATTATTTGGGACTGTTTCTCTCACGATTTCATTTGTGTTGTCACCCAAATTTTTTGATATTCACTGGTGAATTCACGGCAATATTTGTGTATCAATGTTATTTGTACCAGCAGTTTTATATTTTATTCACTGTTATGTATGACCCTTAAGCACATTTGGTCGGTTTTATTCCAGACCCTTCTTTCATGTTTGATATCATTCATGTGATTTCATTTGAACTTTTACACAATTTGATTGATTAGCGCACCTAAACTAACAGATCTGTCTCTCCTGAGAAGCAGAACAGAGCCACAAATGTGTTTTCCTAGCACCTATTTAGGAAGGTGCTACATCATTATAACACTTAATTATTCTTTGTTTTTTAACAGCACATCATTGCTGGATCTTTCACAATAGCGGCATCTAAGAACTCCAGTGGTGGCAAGGTGACTTACTGACCTCTGAGAATAGCAGAAAATATTCCATTATAACAAATATATAATGGTCAGGGGAGTGAACCTGGTTATCACTATCAAGAAGCTTAAAAAAGGCCTTCATTTGAGGGTGGTTTATCAATACGTATGCTTCCAATACCTGACGCGGTTTGACCCGCACCTCAATGGGGCAGCCCCTTCATGGCGACTTTGTGGGCACATTTATTGGCCAGTCATCTTGGTCGGGGGCCACAGGCCCCGCTGCCACATTTACAGTTAAGCGGCGGTGTCGGGGTTGGGCTGTCCCCACCTGGTCATGACCTTTTCATTAAAGCAACTTGGAGCTTTATTTTCTTCAGCATACTGGATAATAGTTTAACTGTGAAGCTGTTTGAATATTTGTGGTTCACGACAAATGTTGCACCATTTTTTTTTTTTTCCCTATGAATGTTCATTTTTTTTTGTTTTATTTCTGGATGTAATTAATAAATAAATAAAGATTGAAAATAAAAAAGGCCTTCATTTTGCATGGCATTTTGTAGAAGCTACATTTATTTTTTACATCCCAGTGTGTAAAGGCTAATTAAACTCCTCTACCCCCTAGACATGACAAGCATTTTAAGCTTGCAATGGAAGGGGAGGGGCCGCTTACAGTTAATTTTATTTATAAAGCCGTCACAGTCTATATGGCAATCCTGCCCCATACCAGCATGCTGTAGAGAAGGACCCTTGCTGTCTGTGTGAAAGCAGTGGACTTTCTGCAGAGGTCCCACACACTCCCTGCTGAGCCAGAGTTGGAGCTCTCCAATCCATAGGGAGAGCTCTAGTTAAGTAGGGGGTAAGCTAGACCTTTTCAGAGAGAGCACCGCTTCCACACAGAGAGCAAGGCTCCTTCTTCTTCCCAGCATGCTGGCAGAGGACCAGCCTTTCTACTCAGGCTGTGGCTGCTTTGTAAAGAAAACAAAGGGTAAGCCCTTCCACATCTTTTGTTTTAATGCACCTCAAACATATTTAGCTGGTTAAGGCCCCTTTCAGATGGAGCGGATCTGTCCAAGCGGAATCCACCTGCCCAGCGGGAGATCTCTCCACTGATCCCTTCTGAGCGGGCGGATGACAGGTCCATGTCCACTCCACTATGCAGAGTGTACACAGACACATGGGCTCTAAGAAAGGGAGCATGTCTCCCGAAACGCGTCAGCTTTCCAACTGCAGTGATCTCATTTCCCCAATGCTGGAGTTGTGACTGATATGCTTTTTATCTTCTCATGTTTATAGGTATGTTTTTGGCATTTCCAATAAATCTTTTATGGTGTTAAAGGTAATACACTAGGCGTTTGCACCATCCTTTTTTTGTTTTTGGCGTAAACGGACAAAGCTCGCTCTCCTCTATGGGGTTGTCAGATGGAAATGGACTGCATGTCCATTTCCATCTGATTGTCATCCAATCTGCTGGACGGATGGCTAATGTATCGCCATATGTCTATTTTTAGGGAGCTTTATCGGATCAGATGCCTGGCGGGTGTCACCAGACACATGTCCACTGACATCCGCTGCCCCATAGAGAACAATGGGTGGTCTGATTGGGTCTGCCTGAAAAACTGACAGGCAGACTTGATGGTGTGAAAGGGGCCTTAACCACTTAAGCCCCGGAAGATTTTACCCCCTTCCTGACCAGGGTCTATTTTGCGATTCGGCACTGCGTGACTTTAACGGACAATTGCGCGGTCGTACGACGCTGTACCGAAATGAAATTTACATCCTTTTTTTCCCCACAAACAGAGCTTTCTTTCTGTGGTTTTTGATCACCTGTGCGATTTTTTTTTTTTTTTTTTTTTTTTTTTTGATCATGCGCTATAAACAAAAAAAGAGCGACAATTTTGCAAAAATAACAATATTTTTCACATTTTTTTATATGAAATTTCCCCCCCCCCCCCCCCCCAAAAAAATGTAAAAATCAAAAATTTTTAACATTTTTGGCCAGTTTGTTTTCTGCTACATATGTTTGGTAAAAAAAAATTCGCAAAAAGCATATTTTGATTGGTTTGCGCAAAAGTTATTGCGTTTACTAACTAAGGGAAAGATTTTTGTCGTTTTTTTTTTTTTTTTTTTTTTGCACGACTGCGACATTGCGGCGGACAGATCGGACCCTTGACTGACATTTTTGACACTTTTGGGGGTACCCGTGACATTACTACAGTAATCAGTGCTATACATATGCACTGTTACTGTAAAAATGACACTGGCAGGGAAGGGGTTAACTCTATTGGAGAAGGGGGGGTTAAGTGTGTCCCTAGGGGCGTGATTCTAACTGTGATTGGATGTGGCTTTTCATGTAACAGCAGAGATCTACGGTCCTACATAGCAGGACTGTATGATCTCTGCTGTTACACAGGGGAGAATGACAGGCGGCTTTGTTTACATTAGCCACCTGCCTTTCTCCCGGTGTAACCGACGATCGCGAGTGACCGGCGGACATCGGGTCCGCCGCTCACACGCGTGGGGGGGTCCGTGAGCGAGCGGGAACGCGCCTCCGGCGGCGCACGCTTGCTCCCTAGAGCCTCACAGGCTAGTGACATACCCCTACGTCACTTTGCCTGTGAGGGGCTGAATGCCGACGTAAATAGTCGTTAGGCAGTCGGCAAGTGGTTAAACTGAATGTTCAGTTCTGGCTTTACCCCTTATACTTCTGCAGTCATAAAGATTATAAAAATTCAAACTCCGGGCTGTTATACTTTTGTGTGACGATGTACCCAAATAACATTGATGTGCTTTTTTTTCCCCCACAAATAGTTTTCTTTTGGTGGTATTTGATCACCTCTGTAATTTAAATTTTTTGCGCTATAAACAAAAAAAGAGCGACAATTCTGAAAAAAAATAAAAATAAAACTATATTTTTTACATTCTGCTATAAAACATTCCCAATACAAAAAAATGTAAAAATCCCCTTTTTCTTTTATCATTTTATGCCAATATGTCATCTGCTTCATATTTTTGGTAAAAAAAAAAAAAAAAAAATTATTGTGTCTACAAACCAGGGCAAAGATTTATGTCATTTTTATTATTTTTTTTCTTTTTTGCTAGTAATGGCTGCGTTCAGCGATTTGTAGCAGAACTGCGACATTGCGGCAGACAGATCGGACCCCTAACTGACATTTTTTACACTTTTGGGGGGACCTGTGACATTACTACAGTAATCAGTGCTAAAAATTTGTACTGTTACTGTACTAATGACACTGGCAGGGAAGGGGTTAACACCAGGGGCGATCAGAGGGTTAAATGTGTCCCTAGGGGGTGCTTTCTAACTGTGTGTGGGATGGGCTTGCTGAATAACCACAGAGACCTGTGTTCCTAAATAAGAGGAACACAGGATCCCTGTGTTCATTATTGACAGAACAGCGGTCTGCTGTGTTTACAACGGCAGACCGCCGCTCTGTCTCCATGGGAAACGATCGCGGGTGCCTAGTGGACATCGCAGCCACCGGACCCACTGCTTGGCTCCCTCTGTAGTCAACTGGCACGTGCGCGCCCCCACTATCGGTCCCGCAAAACGACGTACAGCTATGTCATTTCGCGGGACAGGGCCAACCTGCCGCAAGTGATTAAATAGCCTCTCCCATAATCGCCCTTAGCAGCTTGTGAGAGACTCAGGAGTCCAGTTATGGCTGAACACAGGACTACAAATCCCACAGTCCTTTGCTTCTTGGCTCAGAAATGTGATGCAAACAATCTAAGTGCAGAACTAGAGGGAAACAGGAGCAGACTGCAGCAATGAGGTCATGTCCACTGTATTCATACTATGATAGCCGGCACCTGACTACATTTATATGGCCATGTCCATATTTGGTCACTGACATCACAGGGTGACCACGCCCCTTTGTTTACTTTATCAGTGGGGATTACCAGAGACGTCACGCGACACGCAGAAAGCGTCTGGATCAGTCAGGTGTGAGTTTATGCGGGTTGGCAGCCGTCAAACATTGTGATTGACGTGGACCTACATTCTTAGACGACATGATTGATAATAGTTATACATTGAGGGACAATTAAAAAAAAAAAAAAAAACATTAAAAGGTGTGTGTTCCTTAAGCCGGCCATAGACGCATCAAAATAATTTCTATTATTATTATTTTTTTATTTATGTTGGTTGAACTGGATGGACAAGTGTCTTTTTCAACCAGATTATCTATGTAACTATGAAATTCAGCCAGTTCAGCAGGCACCAGTCGAATTTCGATTCATCCATGGGCAAGCTGGTTATACTGAGGTTGATCTATCTATCGATCGACTTCAGCACAACCAGCCTGTCAGTTTTATTTTAGTGCGATCACTGCTGCTGGCTATAGCCCGTTGTTGAATGATCATAGAGTGCCTGTGATCCTTCTATATAGGATCACAGGTCTCTATGGTCATTCCACAAGCCACGCCCCCCCCCCCCCCCCCCCGCAGTTGTTCCCCGCTGAGAGAGAGAAGAACGGTCAGCTGTTGTATGTAAACATAGCCAACCGTTCTTCTCCCTGGAATGATCACAGAACCTTTTAGATCGGATCACAGGTCTCTATGGTCATTCCACAAGCCACGCCCCTAGGTACACATTTAACCCCTTGATCACCCACACCGTTAACCCCTTCCCTGCCAGTGTCATTATTATAGTAACAGTGCATATTTTTAGCACAGATTACTGTAGTAATGTCACTGGTCCCCCTAAAAATGTAAAAAATGTCAGTTAGGGGTCTGATCTGTCCGACGCAATGTCGCAGTCCCGCAAAAAAAATTGCATCGCCGCCATTACTAGTTAAAAAAAAAACAATAAAAATGACATAAATCTTTCCTGTAGTTGGTAAACGCAATAACTTTTGAGCAAACCAATCAAAATACGCTTATTGCAATTTTTTTACCAAAAATATGTAGCAATAAACAAATTGGCATAAAATGTTAGAAAATTTAGATTTTTACTTCTTCTTTTTTTTTTTTTTTTTTTTGAGAATTTCATATAAAAAAAATGTGAAAAATATTGTTATTTTTTCAAAATTGTCGGCCTTTTTTTGTTTATAGCGCAAAAAATAAAAATCGCACAGGTGATCAAATACCACCAAAAGAAAGCTCTGTTTGTGGGAAAAAAGGACATCAATTTCATTTGGGTACAGCGTCGCACGACCGCGCAATTGTCCGTTAAATTCACGCAGTGCCAAATCGCAAAATAGGGCCTGGTCATTGAGCAGCCAAATCCTACGGGGCTTAAGTGGTTAAGTGATGTTAAACACACACTATTTAATTGACATTTTCCCATCTCTTTCTGTATGTGGATGATGGCACTGTAATTATTTTAATAAGAAAAACATCTAAGTACCCTTTTCCTAATACAGCAGTCACATGACCCAACTCTCTCCTAGCCTGTCTAGACCCGGGCAGAGCCGCGGAAAGCGGCAGGAGGGGGGCGTCCCCTCCCACTCACTGGGGTAACAACCGAGCAGCTCCTGAGCCGCATCAGTTGTTACCACCTGAAAGCCGACTCTAAATAATGGTACCAGGATGATGCCTCTAGCTGTAGGCATCACCCACTTATTGCAGCCGACATAGAGCTACATCGATTTGCAGTAAGTGGTTAAAGATTGTCATACAAATCTTTATTATTTTTTGGCAATATAATGGTGTAGTCGGATTTCCACCAGTCACAATCTGTGTCTCGCCCCTCCAGCCTGTGTCTTAGAATAAAAAGCAAGGTGAAGCCTCCATCAATCTACATATAGTATCCTGCCCCCATTGTGTTTAGCTGGTTAGTGGGCGTGAAGGTAAAGGGAGGGAGTGGGCTGTCATTTACCACTGTGTATAATACGCCCATATGTGTGACTCTATAGTCACATTGGCTGCTCTGATGTCATAGGGAGGAAATTCTCAGCATAGAAGCTCACTGAAAACTGAGCATGTGCAGAGTTGCCACCGCAGGTGCAAAATCTGAAATTGATAATGTTCCGCACTACAGTGTGAACAAAATGGCTGCAGCAAACCTCACATATCCCACCTAGTGGGGTATGGAAATGAAAATAAAGAAGAGGTATAGGTGGCTCTACCTGTATAATTTGTGCAATCCCTATGAAAATCAAACAGAAACAAGTGAAAAAAGTTATATAAGGGATAAACTAAATGTAAAAATGTGTATGTGTGGTCCTATTGCACAACCCCCACATGAAAACACTGATAAAGTGCAAACATGAAAAATGCTTATATGCTATAATAGTGATCCACACTTATAAATTACTAGATACACTCTGTAATAATAACTACAGTGCTACAGGAAAGTGCTCTCCATGCAGAAATGTGCAAAAAAAAGTGCAATGTTCAAATGAGTCCATAAAACAATCCAATAGGTAAAAAAACTCATAAAAAATGATAAAATTATATGGTGCGAAAAATATATTCTCCATGGTGCGAAAAATATATTCTCCATGGTGCGAAAAATATATTCTCCAAGGTGCAGCATCAGTCTCTTGGTGATAAAAACAGGAGGTGAATCCCCTCGTTCTCCCCCCTCAGCTCCACACTCACCAGAGGACTGAACCCCTGCAGGGGTCAGATGCACTAACACACCTACAGTGGTACAAGGAATACAAGCAGTCTGCAAAGTACACTATGTCCTGAACGCTGTGCGTTCCATGGATCAGAAACTCAGAAACGTAAGTGACCAAGTGTACTTTGCAGACCGCTTATATTCCTTGAACTGCTGTAAATGTGTTTTCTGGTTTTAAAATAAATGCATTTGTTACGGACTCACATGATGAGTTGCCTCTCTTGACCATATACACTGTGAGGGGAATTCCCATTGAACAGACCCGGTGAGACGGAGGAGGAGATACAGGATCGTGTATTATACCATTTGTTGGGCAGGGGTTCAGTCCTCTGGTGAGTGTGGAGCTGAGGGGGGAGCACGAGGGGATTCACCTCCTGTTTTTATCACCAAGAGACTGATGCTGCACCTTGGAGAACATATTTTTTGCACCATAGCACGTTACCAATTTTTTTGAATTTTTTTACTTATTAGATTGTTTTATGGACTCATTTGAACATTGCACTTTTTTTTGGCACATTTCTGCATGGAGAGCACTCTTCTGTAGCACTGTATTTATTATTACAGAGTGTGTCTAGTAATTTATAAGTGTGGATCACTATTATAGTATTTAAGCTTTTTTTATGTTTGTACTTTATCATTGTTTTCATATGGGGTTTGTGCAATAGGACCACACATACACATTTTTACATTTAGTTTATCCCTTGTATAACTTTTTTTCACTAGTGTCTGATTTTTTTTTTAAGGATTGCACATATTATACAGAAAACGCCACCTATACGTCCTCTTTATATACAGGTGCAAAATGCTCAGGGGCGTAACTACAGGGGTTGGAATTGCAACCGGGCCCCATGCTCCAGGGGCCTATGCGGCACCCCTGTAACCTGGATAGGAGGGGTGGCGGGGGCAGCATGTAGAGAAATCACTGTCCTCCTTTTACCTCCTGTAGCTGCAAGAGGAAAATGGAGGAGATTGGTTCCTCTGTATGCTGCCCCTGCCACTCCTCCTATCCAGTTCACTTGTGTTCTTCTGTCTCTGGGCCCCTGTGTGCTCCCCTGCCCCCCCCCCCCCCACACACACACACTGTGCTCCCTCTCCTGCTGGCTGCTGCAGGGGATGTGACACAATAGAGAACCAGGAAGGGGTCGGTAAATATGTAATTTACCAGCTCCTTCTTTTTCTAAATGGACAGAGTCATAGTCAGTGACACTGTAAAAAAAAAATTAAATAAAATGATAACAAATAATACAATTAAAATACCAAAAAATAAAAACTACTGACACCATTGGGTGAACTTCCAGGATCGCAAAGGTCACACTTGCGGCCCGGCCCTGGCATTTCACCACCGTGGGGAGGCCCCTAGATGGCAGTAAGGGGGCCCACTCTTGTGAAAGGGCCCCACAACAAGAGTAAAGGGCCCCAGGATCAGTGGGAAGAGCCCCAGGCTTGATGGTCTGGGGCCCGGGGGGGGGGGGGGCCTTCATGATTTTTTGCACTGGCGCCCTGAAGGTTCTAGTTACGCCTCTGGCAAAATCCCTAGCTGAACTGGGGACTTGGACAGAAGGGGGAGATAGAGAGCAGCGGGATCAACCAGGTTTTTTGCAGAATACTGAAAATCTCATAGTGACTGAGTGAGTATGAAGAGCATGTGATACACCATTTATTATAATTATAGTTTATGATGTGGGTTTAGTGAGACGTTAAGTAAATGAGACACAGATACTGTATGTTGTCATTATCATAAGCCTATTGGTCTTTTTAATGTGTCAATTTTCAAATACGCTATAGCTAAGGTATAATGATGTTTAAAACAGTTTGATGTCTGTATTATAGCTTCTGTATTTGTATCATTCTTCCAGGTGTTCCTAATTCAGAAAAATGCCATGGCCTCAGCACTGCTATCATACCCAACTTCTGAAGTCCCCACTAATCAGCCTCCCCCTTATACTGCCCAATAAGGGAAGAAGAAGAAGCCACAAAGACAGAATACAATAGAATTGAATACAATGAAAGATAACACAGGAAAAAGTAATCAAGCCTGTTTTAACACAATGCTTAATAAATGCTTATGAGTCACAATGTTAATAATGACACAATATCACCTTCATACCAGATAAAACGACTGGAGTGAATTAGTTGGTATTGGCTGGGGGAAAGGGGTCAATGTCATTGCTTTCAGTGCAAACTATGATAATGTCCAGCATTTTAGAATAGAGTTACAGTTTATTTAGGGGTACATTCACACTGGCCATTGTGTTACAAAGCACCGGCTGGTGTGTGGTGGAAATACGCCAAAGTGCCAATCACAGTACAGCGCACTGTTCACTTTTTCTTTGTATATAAAATCCATGGAAATGTCACTCACAAGGTGCCATTTCACAAAGTTCTATTGGCCGCCATGCAGTGCGAGGAGGTGGTTCGTCTTGATGATCTGGAAAAAAGTATGGCTTGCTATACTTTTCTTAAGTGCACACCACTGCAATGTGGTGGTATGAACCAGCCAGGTAGGGAACACCGAATCTTTTGATGACACTGCAATAGAATAACCACTCAATGCAGTCCTACAAAACTTGGTGTGAATTTAGCCTGAACCCAAGTGCAAAAATGTAATATATTGCAGCTAACCAGTTCTTAGCTGTAGTGACTGCATTTGTTTTCTCTCTGTCCTTTATTTTTACCTGGTGTTTCTGCCAGAAACACATTTTCTGTCCTTGGGTGACAACTAGGTATGGATCCAAACGTGGTTCAAACCCAATTTTCTCCAATATGTGGGAAGCTGCCACATGATTGCCTGTCAGCTTGCCCAATGAGTTGCGTGATGGAGATGCCCCATAGTTGCACGTAACAAAGGGGAGGGAACACTCATGACATCATTGACGTATGAGCCGTCTGGGGATTTGAATGCCCATCTCTTCTCCTTTCTTTATTGCTTCCAGGATGGATCAAAGCAATTTTGATTAGACCGGGTTCACACATATGCAGCTGTGAGTTCGTGCCTGGGGTACAGTGCGTCCCTGTTCACCGGTCCAGGTGCGAATTAGGTCTGAATTTTTGCCTGAATTCACACCTGAATCGGAGCTAAAGACGCACAGGACCATTTTTGAATGCAGACCGCAGCCGTCCCGGACCTGTGTAAACCAGCTTCTTTGAGAGCCGGTCACGCTCGCCTGCCATGCAAATTGGATGCAGGGAAACCCACATTCAGTTTGCATACATGTGAACCCAGCTTAATTCAAAATGATCACGTCCCTGGTGACAACAGGAAAATGGTCACGTCCCTGGTGACAACGGGAAAATGATCACGTCCCTGGTGACAACAGGAAGCCCTAAAATAAAAAAGGGAAGAAGAGCGGGGCTTTCAAATCCCTGGACCACTGTACCAGCTGTTTTGGCAGGTACAGCCAATCACCCACGGAGTTGAGTGCACCGGAGACCAGTGAGTTTGGAAAGTTTAGGGTGTTAATTCACCTTTTTATTTTTTGTACAAACGTGAATTGACACTGTATCAAACTCACTCAGGACAGGGGCTTTTGGAGGGGACTGCAGGCTAGCCTCTTGCCTACTGACTATGGGCCCTGGCTTGTGAGGGAACATTGCTCTTTGTGGGGTGTATGCTGGGGGGACCCTTGGAGTAAAGTTACTTTTGATTCAAGTCCACATCTCCTCAGGACACACAGACTCTGCGACTCTAGTCTTAGGATCCATGTTAAAGGCCTATCTGTCAATTGCCAATAGGGGACTGCTGAGTCAGACTCATGGCAGATGCTAATGTCATCAGCTCCACCACCTGTCTTCCACACTTTTGCATCCCCATAGTATAAGGAGCAAGTTGCCAACTGCACCGCACTGTCTCCAACATTCTGGTTGTGTGGCCGGGAATATTCAAGATAATTTAAAAGGGGTTAGGTAACTCCTATGTAAGGTTTTCAGATAATTGTCCCAGTGGTTGACACACTTGGATTTAAATGTGAAGGCAATAGCCTTACGCCATTCCTCACCATCAAAAGTTTTGTTTAGATCCAACTCCCAAGCTAGCATTGAGGAGGATTTAATAAAGTCTTTCCCACCATGTATATGGGCAAAAATCTAGAAATGTTCTTTTTTTTTTTTTAAAAGGACGTTCTGTAAGTACCGTATATTCCATATAGTGTTGGCGACTAATGTTTTTCTGTACGCAATTTCATATGCATAGGATAATGTAATCAGGCACCTGACCTGGTGGTGTATATATTCGGTGTGAGTTTGTTCAATTAAAGTTCCAGATATTATACAAGCTATTATTGGCTAGTTTTGTATGGGGGGCAGGTAGAATATCTGATATCTCTGTTCAAAACTGAAGGAAGCGGTATTCTGACGGAAGCACACAAGCACATTGTGGGGTCGCGGTTCCATTACAGACACTTTAAATTGTTTGTAAACCCTAACAATGAAATTCTCTTAGTGGTTTATTTATTAGAGTTTCGCAAAACTTCACAGGACTTTCACCCAAGAGAGATATGGTTTTTCTAATTAAACCTGATGTGAAAAATGGGTGAATCTTGGGTGAAAATAATATAACCTCTACAACCACACTATCCAACAAATCAACAATTTTTATAAACACTTAACAATATATTTATTTACAGCTGCTTTTCATATTGTATTTCCTTGTACAAAATTATTGCTAAGGTTCAAAAAGGTGCTAAAAATAATATGCAATGGGGTTTATTTACTAAAACTGGGGGGTGCAAAATCTGGTGCAGCATGGTAGCCAATCAGCTTCTAACTTCAGCTTGTTCAATTAAGCTTTGATAAAAAATAAAAAAAACTGGAAGCTGATTGGTTTCTGTGCAGAGATGCACCAGATTTAGCATTCTCCAGCAGAGGTGCACCAGTTTTAGCATTCTCCTGTTTTGGTAAATTAATGGCATAGAGTTTTTTTTATCAGGCCCATGCTTACTCCACAAATAAAAAGTGATTCCTCCACAAATAAAAAGTGTTTGAGTTGAGTTGAATTGTTACTGAGATATCTGTTTTATGCCTATGACATGACGTGTGACCTGTATCAGTTTGAAATGTTTAGAGCAATGGTGAGTCAATGGCTGATTTTGGACATGCTGTAAATATCAGATGCACTATATTCTTGTACTGCAAAAAAATTTGATTTTTTAAATAAAGTTAATTCTTGATTAAAAATTATTTTTTTTTTTTGGGAAAGACATCAATTCACTTTCTGGCCTTGAGACACAACAAGAAGTCAGAGGAAATTTCTTCAAAATAAAGGAAAAACTTCACATTGAACAATCAGGTGTCCCAATTTGAAGATTTACCCTCACCTTCTGTTATGGCCCGTAAGCACGATCAGAAAATCGTACGAAAAATACCGCTTTCTATTCATCGTACAATAATCTGATCGTTGGTACACAGCTTTCGAGAGTCGATCACAACAGTTCATCCGGAATTATCCGAAGGGACATGCACGGAAATTTTTCTTGTACAATACCAGATCATACGATTTTTGTTTAATCAGTACAGTTGTCGTCCGAAAATACATCACTTTCAAATTTTTATTCTGTCGTACAAGATTTTTCGTAACTTTAGTAACCTCTTTAATTTTTGATATGAGACTAGTATGCAAAAAAAAAAAAAGGTCATGCGGGCGATAATCTTATTGTGTACCAGGCATTATGGTGGCAGCTTGGCAATGTTAGATTTCTCATTATTTTCTGCCCTTTTGACAGTGGTCATTAGGAAAACAGGAAATAAATCCCCCATTGGCTAAACAGACAACATATTAGGAGCACCAGACCAAATATTGAAAGGATCCAAATAGCCTAAATACTGTAATTATTCATATGTTTACATAAAACTTCCATTGCGTTTTGGGGGCTTAAGACACTTGTACCTATTCAGAGTTTGAATATTGCATGTGGTTAAAGGAGTCAAAGAGGATTTCCAGGATACGTTAATTAGACAGTGATGTATAAGATACAAGGGCTGTACCGGAATTAAAAAGGGGACATGTTTTTTATTAACATACTGTACATACAGCAGGTCATTCAAATTTCACACGTTGGTAGAGTAACCCTTTCTCCATAGTAACTTTTTTCTTTTTCATTGCAGATAAATAATGGATTCCAAGCAGAGGCAATGACATGCTGTCACTGAGTTCTTGACGAAGGAGAGGTGCAGACTGTCCAACATCCACAGAAGGCTACAGAATGTTTATGGAGATGACATCATTGACATAAGCAATGTCTTGTCATTGGGGACTGTTGTCAATGGTGTCATCTCTGTTAACATTCAGACTGGCCTACCGAGATACCGGGAAATTTCCCTGGGGCTGCCTGAACATCACTGGCACCTGTAAAAAAAAAAATGGCTGCGGCCGGCCCAACATGTACACTGTGCATCCAGCGCTGCAGCCATTCTCGGGCAGAGGGCACATGCGCAGTGACGTAAAGGCGCCGGGCGGTGCCATTTTTAAATGTACGGCACCTCACCGATGGGTAAGACCACTCCGCAGCCCTGCATCTCCTTAGGAGATTCGCTTGTACCATGCCCGCAGCCCCTGCATCTCCTGCACCATGCCTGCAGCCCCTGCATCTCCTGCACCATGCCTGCAGCCCCTGCATCTCCTGCACCATGCCCGCAGCCCCTGCATCTCCTGCACCATGCCCGCAGCCCCTGCATCTCCTGCACCATGCCCACAGCCCTGCATCTCCTGCACCATGCCCACAGCCTCTGCATCTTCTGCACCATGTCCGCAGCCCCACATCTCCTGCACTATGCCCGCAGCCCCACATCTCCTGCACTATGCCCGCAGCCCAACATCTCCTGCACTATGCCCGCAGCCCAACATCTCCTGCACTATGCCCGCAGCCCCACATCTCCTGTACCATGCCTGCAGCCTCTGAATCTCCTGTACCTTGTCCGCAGCCTCTGCATGTCCTGTACCATGCCGCAGCCTCTGCATGTCCTGTACCATGCCGCAGCCTCTGCATGTCCTGTACCATGCCGCAGCCTCTGCATGTCCTGTACCATGCCCGCAGCCTCTGCATCTCCTGTACCATGTCTGCATCCTCGGCATCTTCTGTACTGTGCCGCAGCCTCTGCATCTTCTGTACCATGTCCACAGCCCTTGCATCTCCTGTACCATGTCCAGAGCCCCTGCATCTCCTGTACCATGTCCAGAGCCCCTGCATCTCCTGTACCATGCCCACAGCCCCTGCATCTCCTGTACCATGCTCGCAACCTGACATCTCTGTACCATGCCCGCAGCCCCTGCATCTCCTGTACTATGCCCCCAGCCTCTGACATATCCTCCTGTACAATGCTCGCAGCCTCTGACATCTCCTGTGCCATGTTCACACAGCCTATGACCACCTCCTGTACCATGTATGGCACTTTTTCCACTTTGAACCGGAGTTAATATATATAAAGCCCTATATGCTTTCATATCTGTCTTATCTATAATACACTCTTCAGATGTGCTTAAAAATGCATGGTTTTCCTTTTTATGAACAAGAATATAATGACATGCTGTTGAGCTGGTATAATAATGCTATGGGGCTGGTATGAAAATATTTCCAGGGCTGAATTTTATTCCCAGTCCGGCCCTGTCTGTAGCCTTCTGTGGATGTCAGACAGCCTGCATCCCTCCTTCATCAAGAACTCAATGACTGCACCTTGTTTCTGCTTGGAATCCAAACACAAAATCTTATGCCTTATTTTATACCAGCCTATCTGGCCTACTTTATACGTGTTACCGAGCATGCCTCCAGGAGGGCACTATGCCACATATCTGGTGTCCAAAGGTAAACGGATTATGGATCTGGGTCAACAATCTCCTACATACCGTACATTACTTTACTCTAACATTCAGGAAAAACCATTGCAAAGCTTTTCTTCATAAAACCTTTGACTCACTTCTTCATACTGAACAGTTGCTGGTCACTCATTTCTTTATATATTCCACAAGTACTTTATTTGAATAAAAAAAAAGTGCGGATACAGTACATGGGCCCAAAGGCCTGAGAATGAATACAAGTGCAGTAACAACAGTCAACTGTATTGTCCATTTTTAAGAACAAAGTGCAGCAACATGAAGGCAAATAAAGTCCATCGTATTGCAAAGACTTCAAAAAGAAAATGGGTGCTTCATCTCTATGGCCAGGGATTCATAGGCACTCATATCTTTATGATCCAATAATTGTTATTGAATTTTTACAAAGAAAGAAAATAAAATACACCAGACACAACTGGACATCGCATTTGACAATGTGTCACACCATTGGATTACATAATGAGCACACCGCTCTCAGGTAAGGAAAATAAGGCATACATAATACAATATATACTATATTGTAAAAAAGTATTTACATGCAGATGAACTTTATTAGCATCCCAGTCTTAGTCCATAGGGTTCGATATTGAGTTAGCCCACCCTTTGCAGCTATAACAGCTTCAACTCTTCTGGGAAGGCTGTCCACAAGGTTTAGGAGTGTGTCTATGGGAACGTTTGACCATTCTTCCAGAAGCGCATTTGTGTGGTCAGGCACTTATGATGGACGAGAAGGCCTGGCTCGGACTAATTCATCCCAAAGGTGTGCTATCAGGTTGAGGTTAGGACTCTGTGCAGGCCAGTCAAGTTCCTCCACCCCAAACTCGCTCATCCATGTCTTTATGGACCTTGCTTTGTGCACCTCAACTCGATAGAAGACCTTTGGGATGAATAAGAGCGCAGACTGTGAGCCAGGCCTTCTTTCCACCATCAGTGCCTGACCTCACAAATGTGCTTTCTGAAAGAATGGTCAAACATTCCCATAGACACTCCTAAACCTTATGGGCAGCCTTCCCAAAAGGGTTGAATCTGTTATAGCTGCAAAGGATGGGCCAATACTGACTCCTACGGACTAAGGCTGGGATGCCATGAAAGCTCATGTGCGTGTATAGGCAGGTGTCACAATACTTTTGACAATATAGTGTATTAAGAACCAAGCCCACTCATAATCTCTCTCAACTGGACAGAGGGGCTTTCAAAAGAGAAAAACATCCAAGAACAGACATTCCCCAGACATTCCCCATTACTAGGGAAAACAAAGACTGAAACAGAAGAGAAGGAAAAGAAGAAAAGAAAGGAGAAACAACAAGGAAAGCATGCCATGTACACCACAACACCATACAGTATTCATGAACTGTCTGTTTAACCACTTTACCACCGGAGGATTTTGCTGTCTTACGTCCAGGCCACTTTTTGCGATTCGGCACTGTGCGACTTTAACTGACAATTGCGCGGTCGTGCGACGCCGTACCCAAAGAGCTTTTTTTTGGTGGTATTTGATCACCAGTGCGATTTTTACTTTTTGCGCTATAAAAAAAAAAGAGCGTTTATTTTGAAAAAATAACAATATTTTTAACATTTTTTTATATGAAATCCCCCCCCCCCCCCAAAAAAAAATGTAAAAATCAAATTTTTTAAAAAATTTTGGCCAATTTGTTTTCTGCTACCTATGTTTGGTAAAAAAAAATTAGCAAAAAGCGTATTTTGATTGGTTTGCGCAAAAGTTATTGCGTTTACTAACTAAGGGAAAGATTTCTGTCATTTTTGGTGTTTTTTTTTTTAACACGTAATGACGGCAATCTGCGATTTTTTTTGCGGGACTGCGACATTGCGGCGGACAGATCGGACCCTTGACTGACATTTTTGGGGGTACCAGTGACATTACTGCAGTAATCAGTGCTATATATATGCACTGTTACTGTAAAAAAATGACACTGGCAGGGAAGGGGTTAATTTTATTGGAGAGGGAGGGGTTAATGTATGCCTGGTGCTTACTAACGTGTGGGGGGGGGGGGGTGACTGAGTGACACAAGGACAGATCGGATGTTCAGCTATGCTGAACACTGCGATCTGTCCCTGCATGTCACTTAGGAGATCCGCCCGCTCTGTTTACACAAGCGGGCGGATCTCCTCACTCGATTCCCCGACGATCGGGGAAGAGCGGCGGCGACCGCTCCTCCCCTGGCCCGACTCCCGCTGTGACTGAAAACAGCGGGAGCGCGCCTCCGGCGGCGCACGAGCACCGCCTACAGGGGGAGGAGTCCAGCGACGTAGGTCTACGTCACTGGACGATAACGAGCCACATTGCTGCAGTAGCAGCAATGTGAGCAGTGGGAAAGTGGTTAAATAAAACATAGATTTGGGCTCAACTCAAGTAGACCATAAAAAAATTATAGGATTTCAGAAGAGGTAATAGGTGCATTCAGTTTGGCTTACACGGTGGGGTCTACTATGGGAAGTTGTATGTATCTAGAAATGCAGAGATAGCAGCATCCGTAGGCTGGGCAGTGGTAGGATAATCCTTTAATTTGTATAATGAGGAGTAGTACTTCTGGAAAGCATTAGCAATATCAGTTGGATGGGAGACTTGTGAATTCCTTACCAAATCCACTACAAAGGGAGGCCAGGACTTTGGATGCCTTGTCCTCAGCATGCTGGCCAAGAGTTTGCTTGCTCTGTTACCTTGGGCATAAAATGTCGCTTTTGCAGTCTTTAATGCTTTCTCCTGTTCATTCAACAGAAGTAGCAGGAGTTGTTGCCTACACCACAAAAGATTTTCAGTAAGGGTAGAAGTGGGTGAAGTTTTAGATTGTACTGTACCTCTAAGGATTTAATTTGTGACAGCAATGAGTCGACACCTTGCATCCTCCTCCTCTCTCCTGCCGCTAACTGTAGCAACACGCCTCTACTGTACGCTTTATGAGCACACCAGACATTGAAAACAATAGTGTCCACACTGGTTAGAAAATTCTTGCAAGAACGGTTCCAGTTGATCTCAAGTTTAATTGTTTCCTTTGTTTCACGGATAAGAAGTATGTGCTATTGCGCCAAAGAATAGAAGGAGATACGTTGAGATCTTCTTTGAAGTCTCCGCTACACAAATAGACGCCCACGTTGCAACCGCCGGACCTTTTTGAATAGAGTGTTAAGGAATTTCTGTTGACCCATATTAGGCGCATAGAGATTAACTGTGGTAAATGTAGTATTGTTCAGATCACATACTAATACAAGAAATCTTCTTGTGCAGGGGTGTCAAACTCAGTTTCTTCTCGGGCCGCATCAGCATTATGATTGCCCCCAAAGGGCTGGTTGAATCTGTAAGATTAGATGTCCAGAGCACCCCACCCCCTCTTACATCAGATGTCAAGAGCCCCCCCCACCATCAGAATTTAAGAGTTCCCCACCCTCCCTTACCTTGTGCTGCTGCTGGGAAGAAGCTGGGGAGTTGCTGGGAAGAAGAAAGTGCAGGGTCTAGAGGAGGACCAAAGGAGGGTTAGAACTCTCCTGTAGCTGCAGGAGAGGTGCGAGGGCCACATAAAATAGCCTGGAAGGGTGGATTCAGCCCACGGGCCTTGTGTTTGACACCTCTATATGTAATCCTTGTGCATACATTCAGGCTGGGTTCACACTGATGTGATGCGGGAACCACCACAATTTCTGTGTGGGTTCCTGCATTGCATCTGACTCACAGGCACTTCACACTGCTCTCTGCTAACCACTGCGGGTGTCAATGTAATCTTAATGACACCCCAAATCAGTTTGTAGAATGCAGTGCGAACTGTGAAATTGGCCAGGGATCGGATTGCATGGGTCTGAACTCCATGCAATCCAATTGCAGTGCGGACCAAATAAAGGGTCCTCCACCATTTCAGTTCCAATGCAATGCAATTTCAGCTATACAAACTGGTGGTGGTGTAATGGTGTGGGGGATATTTTCCTGGCACACTTTGGGCCCCTTAGTACCAAAAAACTTTGTTTAAACACCACAGTCTACCTGAGTATTGTTGCTGACCATGTCCATCCCTTTATGACTACATTGTACCCATCTTCTGATGGCTCAGTGTACTCATCTTCTGATGGCTCCTTCCAGCAGGGTAAAGTACCATGTCACAAATCTCAAATC
Organism: Pelophylax lessonae; assembly: GCF_965119305.1. Taxonomy (NCBI): domain Eukaryota; kingdom Metazoa; phylum Chordata; class Amphibia; order Anura; family Ranidae; genus Pelophylax; species Pelophylax lessonae. The sequence continues at coordinate 200,644,292 of NC_138776.1, forward strand.
ATCTCATTACTGGTTTCTTGAACATGACAATGAGGTCACTGTACTCCAATGTTCTCCACACTCACCAGATCTCAATCCAATAGAGCACCTTTGGGATGTGGTAGAATGGGAGATTGGCATCATGGATGAGCAGCCGACAAATCTGCAGCAACTGTGTGATGCTATCGTGTCACTATGGAGCATAATCTTTGAGGAATCCTTCCAACACCTTGTTTAATCTATGCCAGAATTAAGGCAGTTCTGAAGGCAAAAGGGGTTCCAACCCGGTACTAGCAAGGTGTACCTAATAAAGTGGCCGGTGAGTGTAGTTCTTCTTTAACCTCCCTGGTGGTATGATTCTTTCCGATTTTAGGTGCTGATAGCGGTAGAATTATTTTGCTAGTAATTCTTAATGACGAGCAGCCCAAACCAATTATTTACATATGATTTTTTTTTTTACTGTGTGTTCTTCTTTATAACATCTCGGGTATGATAAAGTTTGAAACACAAAATCAAAAAATAATATAATAAATGACTATAAATCAGTTAAAGTATATATACTGTACATATATACGTTATATATATATATATATATATATATATATATATATACACATACATATATATATATATATATATATATATACTGTCTATATATGTATACAGTACAGACCAAAAGTTTGGACCCACCTTCTCATTCAAAGAGTTTTCTTTATTTTCATGACTATGGAAATTGTAGAGTCACACTTCAAGAGGTAATCACCTGAAATGGTTTTCACTTCACAGGTGTGCCCTGTCCGATTTAATAAGTGTGATTTCTTGCCTTATAAATGGGGTTGGGACCATCAGTTGTGTTGTGCAGAAGTCAGGTGGATACACAGCTGATAGTCCTACTGAATAGACTGTTAGAATCAGGGCTGTCCTTAACCACTTGCCGCCCGCCCACCGTCAAATGGCGGTGTGACAAATGTTCTGGCCTGCCTTCATATGACGGCGGCCCATTCAGGCAGGGCAGGCGTGCGATCGTGTGCGCGCCGCCCTGCACTGTCGGTGGCGGCGTGTCCCCGGGACACAGCGCGTCACCGTCATGGGGGAAACAGCCAATGGGCATGGCTGTTTCCCACGTGATCGGCTGTGATCTAATCACACAGCCGATCACAATAGTAAAGCCCAGAAGATGACCGCGTATGCGCGATCGGGAGCGCGCAGCGCGGTCATGTCGGTGGCTCTGTGTTCCCTAGGAACACAGCTAGTCACCGGCGGTAGTAAACAGCCACTGACAGTGACTGTTTACTATGTGATCGGCTGTGAATCCATTCACAGCCAATCACAAAATGTAAACACAGAGCAGTAACTCACTGTTACTAGCTCTTCTCCCCTCACACACAGTTTCCAGTGTGAGGAGAGCAGAGCCAGAAACAGTGAGTTACTGCTCTGTACACCTGTAAAAGTAAAAGCACACTAATAAAGGTCCCCACACAGTCCCCAGCCCCCCCCCCCCCCAATTACACCTGTCACCCAACAGTCTCCTCATCAGTGCCCAGAAATTGCCACCCATAAGGCTACGTTCACATCAGTGGCGGCCCGTGCATAGGGCGCCACCCCCTTAAAAAAAAGGAAAAAAAAATGACAAAAAAGAACAATAAAGTTATCTAAAAAAAAAAAAATCGGTCCGCCGGCCTATGTGGTGGCTAAAGGGGGGGTGGGGTTTACGACCCAGAAAGGCGCCGATTGGCTGCCTTCTGGGGGCGTAACCTGGGCGCAGGAAAGAGCGCTTGGCCACCCCCACCTTCGTGATATCCTGGCTGTGATTGGTCCAGTCTACAGCCTGGACCAATCATCATCCAGGACATCGATCACTGACGTCGCAATGGGGGAGGTGCCGGTGCGTGCGTCAGTCACTCACCGTCACCGCCGCTAACTTCCCGCCGGTTCCCGCCGCAGAAGAGGATGAGGGAGAAGCCACTCACCTTCCCGCCGCCGCAGAAGAGGACGAAGGATCGAGGAGGGGAGAAGCCGCCGCCGATAGCCGAGCCGCCGCCAGGTAAGTACATTGGGTTGAAGGGAGCACGCACACTGGTCTCTGCAATCATTGGGGTACAATGCTGTGGGCACTCTGCAATCATTGGGGTACAATGCTGTGGCATTCTGCAATCATTGGGGTACAATGCTGTGGGCACTCTGCAATCATTGGGGTACAATGCTGTGGCACTCTGCAATCATTGGGATACAATGCTGTGGGCACTCTGCAATCATTGGGGTACAATGCTGTGGCACTCTGCAATCATTGGGGTACAATGTTGTGGGCACTCTGCAATCATTGGGGTACAATGCTGTGGGCACTCTGCAATCATTGGGGTACAATGCTGTGGCACTCTGCAATCATTGGGGGACAATGCTGTGGGCACTCTGCAATCATTGGGGTACAATGCTGTGGGCACTCTGCAATCATTGGGGTACAATGCTGTGGCACTCTGCAATCATTGGGGAACAATGCTGTGGCACTCTGCAATCATTGGGGTACAATGCTGTGGGCACTCTGCAGTGATTGGGGACAATGCTGTGGCGCTCTGCAGTGATTGGGGACAATGCTGTGGTGCTCTGCAGTGATTGGGGACAATGCTGTGGCGCTCTGCATTGAAAGGGGCTCGCGCGCTGAACTCTGCATTGATGGGGGCACGGAACAGTGTTCATTGCATTGAAGGGGATGATTGAAGATCGGAATATCCCCAGATCTCTATAAAGAGGACCTGGCACTGCTCCAGCTATCACAAGGGATATTGTTCATCCCTTCTGAGTAGCCATAAAAGTAAACAAAAAAATTGTAAAAAAAAATATAAAAAAAAAAAAAAATGGAAATCCCCCCTGTCCCCCCCTGGTCATGCGCAAAGGCAAATGCATATGTAGGTCACACACACACATATATCAATGGCGTTCCCACCGCACATCACACATGAGTTATTGCCTCAAACGTTGTAGCAAGAATATTATATGCAATGATTATAGCGCTAAGTGTCCTGTGTAACACTAAACTGGTAAACTGTAAAGGCTTTTAAAGCATCGTCTATGAATAATTTATTGTGTCGTTCCATTTGTTTGCTCAATTTTAAAGCTTGACATGTTAGGTGTCTATTTACGTGGCTTAACATCATTTATATTTGACCAAACCATTTGGTATTCTACGGTGTTTTTGTGCATTAAAATGCATTATTGCCCTCCAAATAGATTAGCAATTGAAAAACAGCTGCGCAAATACCGTGTGATATAAAAAAACTGCAACACCCACAATTTAATCCTCTCATGCCCTTGCTTTAAAAAAAATGTTTTAGGGTTCTAAGTAATTTTCTAGCAAAAAATGCTGATTTTACATATTTGCATCTGCCACTTTATAACTTACTACATAGTTATTACTACATAGATGGTAGAATTGATACTCGTGCCATTCAAGATATTGGCAGAGGCTCTTTATATACTTGATTTTGTTTCTATATTGTATTTTTTAGAGCAATTAAAGTATTGTGTTTACGCCTATGTGTCCGCCTTTATGGGTGATTACATTAACTTGGTACACACCCTCTATTTGTCTTGTAGCACCCTACAGGTAGGTGCTAGGTAAGTATATAGTGGGCCTTGTCTGCCTAACAGCAGGGCTGTGATTTGTTAGGTAGGGTGTCAGGGCTTCCAGATGTGCCTGCTGAAGGGGAAGTATCCCCACTGGCTTCTGTGAGAGGCTTCTCATAGGGCAGTGTGGGAAGCCCAATCAGGGGACACATCCCAGCTTGTAACTACCCCAGAAGGCAGATTAGGCTGTGAATGATTCTGGGAGTGGGTATAAGTTTGGGGGAAGTGCATGACAGGGTGTCTTTGGGGGGAGCAGAGTCCCAGGAAGGAGAGTGCGGCTGTCTCTCCTCCTGTCTGAGGAAGGAGGATGTCGCGGGTTGTCGCCCGACTATCCAGAGAGTGCTGAGTTGAGCTGAGGGGATCCGGTGTGCCGAGAGAGAGAGGGGGGGGGGTCCAGTCCCAGGAAAGCCTACACAGGTTGTGAGTACTGCGGATTGTCCCTGGGGGTCTGCCTAGAGTCAGAGGGGACCACTCCGGGAGAGGTTCTGGGATCCAGTGTCAGCTAGCTGTAAAGGGGGTACCTAGGTAGAGGACCCTGAATTTGCAAAGGGGGTACATAGTCAGTGGACCCTGAAGAGTTCAAGGTCAAAGGGGGGCACCTGCAGTTTGGGCCCTGAATTGTACAGTGTGTGCCAGTTACAGTGACAGTTATACAGAGTTCTACAATATACTACCTCAAGCTGTGCCAGGCGGGGGAAAGTATTCAGTGACTTTTACTGCACAACAGTGTCAGGAGTTCTATGGTTCTCAGTCTTGGATCTACTGGACTATAAGTCGGGGATTCAACACTTCTTCTGCTATACAGAGTGTTCTCAGAGTCAGTGAGCGTTGGCTGGCGCCGGCTGGCGTCAAGGAAGCGCCAACGGGCATTTTCAGGATCAAAGTCCCAATTGTAATTAGTTTGAGCCTAAAGGAGTATCCCACTCATTCCCTTCTCCCATCCCCTTTAATTTATAATAAAAACCCAAAAACAAAGATGCTGGAGTTGTCGCTGCTTCAGTTGTCACACCCAGGGACTCAGCTCACATGGGCTGGAGAGGATTCCGCTACTAATGGCAGACCCACATCAGGCCACAGGCCTGGAAACCAAGTTGCTACGGTCTAAAGAGTTCTTATGTCCTTTTTCTTTTTTTACTAAATGCACCAGCATTCTCTTTGTATCTCCTGTAATGTACCTGTGGTGAAAAGTGCATTCTTTGTGATATACAGTTTCTCTATTGTTTTTTTTTTTCTTGTGTAAAATTTAGCGGCCTCTCGGCCCCTGGGCCTTAGCACAGAGAGGCCGCATATTTGCGTGAATTGCAGTCAATAGCGCTTTGCAGACAACTGATTTTTGGATGACATGACAGCCAACTACGGTGGTCATGTGATCTTAAGCTATGCCCCGCCTCTGGGCATCTTAACCCCATCATTCCTAAGCCTTTTTTTGACACTTGTTGCTTACAAGTTAAAGCCAGTATCTTTTGCTAGAAAATTACCTAGAACCCCCAAACATTTTATATATATATTTCTCTATCATCCATTGACAGACGCAGCTCCATATAATTCTTCACCATTGGGTTATGCTATAATACATCATACTGTATATTTTCTTGAAAACTACACTCAAACTAATTTTAGTGCACAAAATTAGACCCAGTTTTTCTGGTAAAATATAAAAGATGGCGCTGTGTCCGGTAATACGTCACCAACACCAAGACTGAAAATTGCGCACTCCTGTGAAATGGCAATAACTGCGGTACCTGAGATTGTCCATTGGCAACACTTTAAAAGCCTTTATAGGTTATCCGTGGGCTCTGGCACTAGAATGTTTTCTCTCACTATGAGGTTCATAGCGATACCTTACATGTGTGATGCAATCATTCTTTACATATGCATGCCAGACCTAAGCACACAATTGCATTTGGCATGATCATGGGGGCAGGCGGGAGTCATTTAAATTGTTCATTTTTAATAATATTTTTTTTATTCGCATTTTTTTTTTGTTACACTCTTTTAACCACTTCCTTACCGCTGGGCGTCATATGACATCCAGGGGTTTAGGTGGGGATATCTGAATGATGGGTGCAGATGCAGGCATCATTCAGATAATAGGGTTTTTCAGCCTGCGATTCCCTTCACCATAAGAACAATCATAGTGGCTGTTCAGCCGTTTGATTGTTCTTATAGGTGGCGGGAGAGGACATCTCCCCCTCCCGCCCCCTCCGGTGCTTCTACTGACTCTCCCGTGCGATCGGCGTGCCGGGGAAGGAATCGGCCGCTGGCGGAAGTACACCATAGAGACTGCTGAGGACCAGATGGTCCCCTGCAGTCTCTTTGACTCTTGAAGGCCAGGGCATGAGGTGATGACGTCACGCCTGGCCTGGCAGTTGTTAATACTGCTGTGACCTCGGTTGGATAGCCGAGATCGTTTTTTTTTTTTATTTCAGGCTTTCCAGCCTGTAGGAGAGATTTGAGGTCTTATTGACCCCAGATCTCTCCATAAAGAGAACCTGTCATGCACTATTCCTATTACAAGGGATGTTTACAGTCCTTGTAATAGGAATAAAAGTGATAAAAAAAATAAAATATAAAAAAAAAATAAAAAAATTAAAGTGCCCTTATCTGTTACATGCAGAAGAGAACGTATGCGTTCGTCATGGCCACATATGTAATATTTAAATGGCGTTCAATCCATACATGTGAGGTATCGTAGCAAACGTTAGAGTGAGAGCAACAATTCTAGCACAAGACCTCCCCTGTAACTCTAAACTGGTAACCTGTAAACTTTTTTAAAGCATTGCCTATAGAGATTTTTAGGTACCAAGGTTTGGCGTCATTCCACGAGTGTGCGCAATTTTAAAGCCTGATATGTTAGGTATCTATTTACTCGACATAACATAATCTTTCACATTATACAACAAAATTGGGCTAACTGTAGTGTTTTTTTTTTATTTATGAAAGTTTTTTTTTCCCATAAAAGCGCATCTGGAAAATTTCTGCGCAAATGCCGTGTGACATAAAAAGTTGCAATGACCACCATTTTATTCCCTAGGGTCTCTGCTAAAAAAATATATATAATGTTTGCGGGTTAATAGTAATTTTCTAGCAAAAAAATTATGAATTTTACATGTAGGAGCGGAGTGCCAGAAATGGCCTGGTATGGAAGTGGTTAAAATATATTTTTTCATAGGCAATGCTTTAAAAGCCTTTAAGTGCCGGTTCACATTCCTGCGATGTAGGAACGCTGGGAATATACAGCGTGTTCCTGCATCGCATCCGCACCCCTGGCAGTTCACACTGCCATATGTGACAGGCTGGGGGTGTCAATTAACAGTTAACAACACCCCCAGATCAGATCGCATATCGCAGTGCAATCTGAAAGTTCGCACAGAATCGGATCGCACTAGTGTAAACCACCATGCCATCCGATTCTGCTGCGGACCAAAAAAAGGGTCCTGTGCGAGTTAGGTGCGATTGCGGTGCAAATTCAGTCATACAAACTGTACCGCACAGAGATGGCATGTAATTTTAGGAGCAGTGCGCTCCGAATTACATGTGATCTCTGTGATCGCACAAATGTGAACCGGCACTTACAAAAAAAAAAAACAATATTTTTCATTTTCTTCTATATAACATTTTCAAAAAAAGAATAAACCATCAATTTTTTTCATCATTTTAGGCCAATTTGTATTCTGTTACATATTCTTGGTAAAAAAAAATCCCAATAAGTGCATTTTGATTGCTTTGCGCAAAAGTTATTGCGTCTACAAACTAGGGGAAAGATTTATGTCATTTTTTTTTCTACTAGTAATGGCGGTGATCTGCGATTTTTAGCGGACTGCGACATTGCGGCGGACAGATCGGACCCCTAACTGACATTTTTGACACTTTTGGGGGGACCAGTGACAGTACTACAGTAATCAGAGCTAAAAATATGCACTGTTACTGTAATAATGACACGGGCAGGGAAGGGGTTAACCCAGGGGTGATCAAAGGGTTAAGTGTGAGCCTAGGGGAGTTTTTTCTAACTGTATGGGGGATGGGCTTGTGAAATAAACTCAGAGACCTTTGATCCTATATGGGAGAATCACAGGCACTCTGTGAAAATTTCAGAGAGAAGAACGGTCTACTGTCTTTACAACAACTGACTGGTGTTCTCTATCAGCGGGGACCTATCGCGGGTGCACAGCGGCAATCGCGGCCACCGGCCCTGTTGATCGGCATCCCTGCTGCCTAGTGGGGGTGGGTGCGTGCCGGCGGCGGCATGGGCTCTCCCCCCAGGAGTGCTCCCGCAAACCGCTGTACAGGTACGGCGATTGGCGCAGCTGAGCCAGCCTGCCGCAGTATATATGCGATGGGCGGTCGGCAAGTGGTTAAGCAAGCTTTGGGCAGGGCAAACCTAAATCCTAATGAAAATGTCATTTAAACAAGCTGCTAGCAAGCTTCAGCAAGCAACCACCATTTTCCTACACAGCAAGAAGGCAAGAAGTGCTGAAGCTCCCCCAATTCTACTAGAAGCATGTTTAACCTCTCTGGCGGTCTAATTATGTACAGATTACTGTGCTAAAAGCGCTACATTGTTTTGCATGCAAATCTGTCCTTTTATATTTTAAAACTCACCTTCCCCTGCGATCCCCTGCTGTCCTCCCCTGCCGTCCTCCCCTGCCGTCCTCCCCCCGCTGTCCTCCCGCTGTGTGCTCGGCCGATGCTGACACCTGTCTTTCCGTTCCCTTCCCTGCGAGCGTTGCGACGCAGGGGGGTGGAACCGGCGGCAAATTCAAAAATTTAAATACACCAAATGAAATGATACAAAGTTGTGATCCTAACGGATTACACTGTATCATGCCATTTCACCACAGGATTTCACCTGGTGACTTTTCCAGTGCCCTGCCTGTGCTTTTCCAGTTCTTTGTGCCTGGAAAATAGAGAACGACCATGGCGTCCAAAAAGTTTTCTTTTTGCGCAAAAGCACTTTTAGACGAACTGGAAAATGGCAACAGCGAAACGAAGTTACTTGAAGAACTGAGCGATAGCGATTCATGGGAAAATTTGTCATCAGGTATGGAAAGTGACGACGGCGATGATTCCGATGTCTCTTTCTGGCACAAAACTCTGTTGGAAATTCTGAAGAATCATTTGATATACTTCCCAAATTCCACAAGCTATGTGCTAGGAAGAGACATCAGAATCATCGCTGTCGTCACTTTCCGTACCCGATGACCAATTTTCCCACAAATCGCTATCGCTTAGTTCTTCAAGTAACTCCGTTTCGCTTTCGCTGTTTTCCAGTTCGTCTAAAAGTGCTTTTGCGCAAAAAGAACGCTTTTTGGACGCCATGGTCGTTCTCTATTTTACAGGTACAAAGCACTGGAAAAGCACAGGCAGGGCACTGGAAAAGTCACCCGGTGAAATTCTGTGGTTAAATGGGATGATACAGTGTAATCCGTTAGGATCACAGCTTTGTATCATGTCATTTGGTGTATTTACACTTGAATTTGCCGCCGGTTCCACCCCCCTGCGTCGCAACGCTCGCAGGGAAGAGAACCGGAAGGCAAGTGGCAGCAATCGGCCGAGCACAGAGCGGGGAGAGAGTATGAGGACGACGGGGAGGATGGCAGGGGGGACGGCAGGGGATCGCAGGGAAGGTGAATAACATTCTGTGGTAATCCCAAGTGTGGCTTCGGGGTTACTGCTTTTGGTACTGAAAGTTAACCCCGAGCCACACTCGGGAATACCCCCAGGGAGGTTAATGTGGCAGTCAGCTCTCTGTGATGTGTGTATCACCTCTCTAAACTGGAGTGCTTTAAATGCATCAATAAAGCTGCTAGAAGTTGGGAAGAAGTTTGCAGCTCATACTGATCTTACTCAAGCTAATGCCTGTGGGAACAAGGCTTAAGCCAAAGGTCCCCAAACTATGGCAAGGTGGTTTCCATAGACCAGCCCCTGTGAGAAGGCCCTACATGCAGAGCTTTCTCATTGCAAGCTACTGTATTCAGAAAGTCTGAGGGTGGAAGGCAGATGGTTCCAGCACCTGGCATTATTTCAGACACCCTTAGGTGGCATGAACTCCTTTCCAATGGTGCTTATAGGCCTGGTTGTGACCTCCCTATGAGGGAAAGCACAGGGGATGAAAACTGAAAGTTGAGTCTCATAGAACACCAATGCTGGGCCACCTTTTCCTATTAACACAAGGACCCCATTCCTTCCACTGACATAATGGCATTCATAATGCCTAAAGACCACCGATCTGGTAGTATGCATTTTTTTGACCCCCCTCCCACCTCAAAACAGAGTTGTTTGGAGCCTGTTTACAGAAATTCATTTTTTGGGCTTTAGCACTTTCTGAGCCACTGACCCAGAAACACATGCAAAGATTTTCTGATGTCACTTGTTGCTCTGAGGCTGTGACTCCCATTGTATAGAAGTCAGAGAACCAACTGGACAGCTAAGTAACTAGCAGGAACCGGCCGAGATCGGAACCATGTATGGGCAGGCTGAATGTACCCTAGTTGATCGATCAACCTGGGTACAACCAGCCTGTCCGAGTTTATAGGCGATTATTGCTAGTGGCTGTTATAGCTGCTAGCAAAAATCACTGTGTTCTCTCAGTGCGGACAGCTTCCCCCGCCAGGAGAACACAATGGCTCTGTGGGAGTCGGTGTTGATGGGGAAATCGATCGATTTTCTTTATTGCAACCCATGGTTGCAGGAAAGAAGTTCGCTCTGTGTAAGGCTTGGCTTAGAAAATCAGTGCTCCTCATCTCACCCATTGATTCTCACCTTTCTAGTGGAATGTCATTTGAAATTTATTATAAGAAGATCTTGGAGTAGTCATATAAGAAGGCAAAAATGACCCAACCCACCAGGATACACTTAGAAGGTAAAATTTGACTTTTTAGTGGATTGATCCCTTTAAGTATATGATAGTTATGTCATGAATTACATAGTTGATCCTCAGTTACCAAAAAGAGAAATGGCTTTTCCTGAGTAGGTTGTATTCATCACAAGCATGTGACACCTTGTCCTGAAACCTACAACTCCCCTTTCCCTATTTATATATGTGAGCCAGGGCAGGCCCTACAATGGGTCCCAGTGGATCCTTTGGACCCAGGCGGCAGTTGAGCAGGGGTGGCCGCTGCCCGGCCGCCACCTCTACATCCCACCAGAAAGGCAGCCAGTGTAGGAGAAAAAAAAGCGAAATTGCCGGTAACCGGGTAACAAACTAGTCAGCGTTGTTGCGGCCGCGGATGGGAATGTACAAAATACACTGGTCCGGCTGCAGCACCGTCTCTGTCTCAGCTCCACAGTTTATCTCCCACTATGCTGCTGGCTGAGGAGCAGGTGAGCGGTACGAGCGGCAACCGCATTGGTTTGGAGCAGCGTGGGTGGGTGGGCGGGCTGTGGGCATGGCTTGTGGGGCGGAGGCAGAGCCAGTGCGGCGCGGGCGCAGGGAATAGAGAGCAGAACAGGTTTCCAGGCAGCATATAGCACACAGCACACACCGCTTACTTACCACCAGTGCTGCAAGAAGGCTCGGGTACACCACTTTGCCAGCTGAGGAGTGAGTTCTAATAAATATAGGTAATGTGAGTGGCTGGTTTAATTTGTTGTTTTTTTTTAATGTCCAAAATAAAATGCAACCCACACACTCTGATGTCAAATCAATCAAGTAATACAAATTGCATTCAGCAGCGCTTCCATATGTCTGCACATATCAAGTGTAAATGACTAGAAAGTCCCCAATATTGAGTATAGTCATTGAACAATAAGAACAGAAACCATCATGAAAGTTGTAGTACATATATTGCTGAAAGAAATTTCAAATCAGCTCAATATATATACAGTAGCTTGACCATCTGCGGTACTCCCAGTGCTCATATGGGTAAGATTATACTGTGTCTTCCACCACACCATCAGTGCACCCCATAGCAATGGGCACCCATATCCCATACCCATAATCTTTTTCCATACAATGAGAATCCTGTGTTTAGGCTCTTATTACTGCTATAGCTGACCTTGGAAGCTGCTACTAGCACAATTGTTTCCCCAAATTATGGCTCTAACAGTTATGTACTAAAGAAAAAAGACTCCACCAGGGGGCGCTCCCCTCAGAAATAATACTGTGCAAGATTAAAAATCTCAGTAATTGTGCTTAGCCTTCCTAGCGGTATTCCCGAGCGTGGCTCGGGGTTACATTTCAGAGCCAAAAGTGGTAACCCCGAGCCACACTCGGGGTACCGCCAAAAGCATCGCTGGATCCTGTAAAAGAGGTTTCTTACCTTGTCACCGGGATCCAGCGATGTGTCTAGCGGCGGTTCTTCCTCCCGATCGTCTCCGTGCTCCGGCTTCCGTCTCCTGCGACGTGACGTACATTGCAAATTCAAATGTAAAAACACACCAAACACACTGACACCATTCAAAATAAAATAAAATCACATTAGTTTGCCCCCCAGTGCCCTTTCCTGTAGTTTTACTGTACTTCTTATGTAAATATATATATATATACATAATTCTTGTGAATGAGCAGCCCAAACCAACTGTATACATTATATATCTATATATATATACAGTAATAAATGTATACATTTGGTTTGGGCTGCCCATTCACAAGAATTGCATGCAAAACAATGGTACCGCTTTCAGCACCTAGATTCCAAAAAATTCATACCGCCAGGGAGGTTAATAAACCTAAAAAGTTAAAGAAAAACCATTAAACCTTTCACTGCCAAGATTTCTGCTAGGAGGGGGAATTGGGGGGGGGAGTGAGTTGGGAAAAAGATTTGAACTGTGAGGGGGGGGGGGGGGCCCTGTCAGGTCAGCTGTTTGGGGCCCCTGTCAGGAGGCTTTTCGGGGCCCCTGTGATTTCTAATGGCAGCTCTGATCCTGAGTGTGAAAAAGTGATTTCTCTTCCCTCCAACTAGAAAGGAGGAGAGAAAACGCTGACAGATCATTTACAGTACAAATCGGGTCCAGGTCTCTATTGTCCTCCCCCCCACACACACACATATCCAGACACTGGACCCGACCTCACTGGTAAGGTGACATGACAGCTAATGACACTTACCGTCTCTCCTGGATACAGATGATTAGATATAGAAGCTGTAATGTCAGAAAAATCCGCTGTAGGGCGCTGTGACGGCAGTGACAGGAGACACTCCCTCTCCCTGGCAACCACAGTAAAAATGGCGCCGCTCCGCCTGCGCGTGCTAAACATCACATGATCCGCCTGCACCCTGCACCAATCAGAGGAAGCGCGAGCCCACCTCCGCGCGCTGCCAGTGAGGCCGCTCATCCCCGATGCTTACTGACAGGAGTGACAGAGCTGGGGAGAGGATTAGACTTTCTCCTCCCTCCAGCCTGCAGGTGGCAATAGAGAGCGCCGCTGTATAGTGAGGGAAGGCTGCCCGTCCTCCCTCTATCACCCTGGTCACATGGCTGGAGGGAGGAAATCGATGCCTCCCGGTGTGGTGGTAACTGGTAAGTACAAGGGGGGAGAACTCAGCCCTTCCCTCTCTCCTCCTCATCCTTAGAGCCCTCTCACCTACCCCTCTGCTCTCTTCCCTAGAACCCCATCTCATCACCTACCCCCCCCCCGATCTCCTCACCTCCCCCCCCCATCTCCTCACCTCCCCCCCCCCCCATCTCCTCACCTACCCCCCCCCCCATCTCCTCACCTACCCCCCCCCCATCTCCTCACCCATCCCCTCCCCCCATCTCCTCACCTACCCCCATCTCCTCACCTACCCCCCCCCATCTCCTCACCCATCCCCTCCCCCCATCTCCTCACCCATCCCCTCCCCCCATCTCCTCACCTACCCCTCCCCCCCATCTCCTCACCTACCCCCCCCCCCATCTTCTCACCTACCCCCCCCCCATCTTCTCACCTACCCCCCCCCCATCTTCTCACCTACCCCCCCCCATCTCCTCACCTACCCCCCCCATCTCCTCACCTACCCCCCCCATCTCCTCACCTACCCCCCCCACCATCTCCTCACCTACCCCCCCATCTCCTCACCTACCCCCCCATCTTCTCACCTACCCCCCCCCCCCATCTCCTCACCTACCCCCCCATCTTCTCACCTACCCCCCCCATCTCCTCACCTACCCCCCCCCCATCTCCTCACCTACCCCCCCCCCCCATCTCCTCACCTACCCCCCCATCTCCTCACCTACCCCCTCATCTCCTCACCTACCCCCCCATCTTCTCACCTACCCCCCCCCATCTCCTCACCTACCCCCCCCCCCAGGCTTATATTATATGGAGCCCAGAAAATGTCATTGGTAATCCTTGTTAAAGTCTCCCAGTAAATCTATCAGTGCTTTTCCCATCAGCCTGTCAGTCTATTCTCTTTTTATTTATTGATTTATTTTACCATGAAAGCAGACATTTATTTTCTACATTTTCATCTTATTTTTTTATTTCCATGACTTTCTTGCATTTATAAAGCATTTCTCTGCTAAAGCCCCCCTCTGGACGAACCCTTCACCACTTTAGCCAAAACAACAGCAAAACCATAAATGTTGGCTTAGTGCCGCTTCACATTTCTGCCATCACAGAGATGGCATGTAATTCTGAGCGCTCCTAAAATAACATGCCATCTCTGTGCGCTGCAGATTCACCCATACAGATTGTATGACTGAATTCCCACCGCAATCGCACCCATCTCGCACAGGACCCTTTATTTGGTCCGCAGCAGAATCGGATCGCATGGTGGTTCACACTAGTGTGATCCCGATTCTGTGCCAACTTATAGATTGCACTGCGATATGCCATCTGATCTGGGGGTGTCGTTAACTTTTAATTGACACCCCCAGTGTATGGCATATGGCAGTGTGAACTGCCAGGGGTGCGGATGCGATGCGGGAACACGCTGTATATTCGCAGCGTTCCCGCATCGCAGAAATGTGAACCGACACTTATACAATAATTTTTAATGTATATTTATGAAAATCCATGAGTAAAAATACATTGTAATTAAAAATAGCCAACAATAAAATGACTTTAAAAATATATTTTATGCATCAATAATAGTGGTGGGGGAGGGGATGTATGCTCAGAAATGAGGACACCCGTTGATTGAAAAGAGGGGGTCTCATGGATTTTGTATGCAGTGAAGTAACAATTGCCACCGCAGTCCATGCAGCTGCTATGGTGCCTGGGTGGGGGAGGGGGGCGCCCATAAGGGGGGCTGTTGGCTCTGACCCTGTACCCCCATTGTGACATTTCCAATAAAAAGAGCTGATGTTAGATATATAGGGGTCTTCAGGATCATTATTGTCCTTTGTCACTAATCCCCCTTTGCAGACTGTGCAGTAAAAATAATTTATCTGTCTTAGTAGAGAACCCCCTCTCTTCCTCACCCCCTCTCTTCTTTTGACCCCCCCTTTCCTTAGAACCTCCCTCTTCCTCAGACCCACCCCTCTCCTCATACCCCATAGCACACTCCATGCGTCTCCCAACACTCTCCTATACCCCATAGCACACATAACATAGTGATGATGGCGCGGAAGGGGGCGGTAACCGTTTCGGTTACCGCACCCCCGCGTCATCATGTACATGCGGCCGGCCCGCCCTCCAGTGACGCTTCCACTGCCTCATTGGTTGATAATCTCCCGGCTGTTACTGCTGCTGCTAGCCAGTCACAGTGTCTCCAGGCAAACTGCGGCCGGCCCTCCCCGCTGCCTGATTGGGTCATCTCCTCGGCTGCTGCTGCTGCTGGCCACTGACTGACAGTAAGGGCAAACTGCGGACCCGGAAGGACACCTACCTGTACCAGTGCTATACTCTGAATGTAAAAATGCCCCCCACCCCAGTGCTCTTTAGCCCCCCCAAGTGCTCTTTAGCCCCCCAGTGTTCTTTAGCCCCCCCATTCTTCTTTAGTCCCCCCAGTGCCCTTAAGCTACCAGTGCTCTTAGCCCGGTGCTTTTCATCTCCCCCCCCCCCCCATGCTTTCTGGCTCCCCCGGTGCTCTCCAGCTCCCTGGCTCCCCCCTCAGTGATTTCCAGTTCCCCCCAGACAGTGCTCTCCAGTCCCCCCCCCCTCTCCCCTGTGCTCTCCATCCCCCTGGGTACTCAACGCCAAAATAAAAAAAACTGACTGCATTCAAAACAGCCAAACTTGGTGTTTTGAATGCTTTTCGGTGCTGAGGGGGGGGGGGGGGGGGTTGGGGTCTTTTGGACACCCAGATCCCTCCACAAGGAGTACCTGCAGAAAAAAAAGAATAAAAAAAATTCCAATATCCGATCACCAAAATATCAGTATCGGCATTATAAAAAACGATATCCGTCGATCGCCACTAATTTTAACCCACCTCCCCTCTTCTGCATTTGTGGTACTGTCAGTATTAATAACCCCTCCCCCCACATTGGTGGTCATGGAATGGGTTACATTTCAATGCCATTGACCACCAATGTGGGAAAGGGGGTTAATTATACTGATACCTGTGCTAGGGGTTAATAATGCAGACTCTGACACCAATACTGGGGGGTTTAATGCGTTCACTGACATCAATACTGGGGGGTTTAATGCGTCCAATGACATCAATACTGGGGGGTTTAATGCGTCCTCTGACATCAATACTGGGGGGTTAATGCGTCCTCTGACATCAATACTGGGGGGTTTAATGCGTCCTCTGACATCAATACTGGGGGGTTTAATGCGTCCTCTGACATCAATACTGGGGGGTTTAATGCGTTCACTGACATCAATACTGGGGGGTTTAATGCGTTCACTGACATCAATACTGGGGGGTTTAATGCGTCCTCTGACATCAATACTGGGGGGTTTAATGTGTCCACTGACACCAATGCTGGGGGGTTTAATGCGTTCACTGACATCAATACTCGGGGGTTTAATGCGTCCACTGACATCAATGCTGGGGGGTTTAATGCGTCCACTGACATCAATGCTGGGGGGTTTAATGCGTCCACTGACACCAATACTGGGGGGTTTCATGCGTTCACTCACATCAATGCTGGGGGTCTTTAATGCGTCCACTGACATCAAAGCTGGAGGGGGGGGGTTTAATGCATCCACTGACATCATTGCTGGGGGTTTTAATGCATCCACTGACATCATTGCTGGGGGTTTTAATGCGTCCACCTGCACCAATGCTGGGGGTTAATAATGTGGGGGAGGGGTTTAATAATACTGGCACCTGTGCTAGGGGTTAATAATGCAGCCTCTGCCACCAATACTGGGGGATCTTTAATACATGCACTGACATCAATGCTGGAGGTCTTTAATGCATCCGCAGACATCAATGCTGGGGGGGGGGGTCTTTTTTGCATTCACTGACATCAATGCTGGGAGTCTTTTTTGCGTAGACTGACACTAATACTAGGGGGTCTTTATTGCGTCCACTGACATTAATGCTGGGTTTTTTTTTTAATGCGTCCACTTAATCAATAATGGGGGGTTTTAATGCATCCACTGTCATCCATGCTGCAGGTTTTAATGTGTCCACTGACATCAATGCTGGGGGTCTTTATTGCGTCCACTGACATCAATGCTGGGGGTCTTTATTGCATCCACTGACATCAATGCTGGGGGGGGGGGGGTCTATATTGCGTTCACTGAACTCAATGCTGGAGGTCTTTAACCACTTTATGACCGCCCGCCTCACGAGCAGGCAGCTAGGGGGCGAGCACTCGTCAGCGGGAAAGCCGATGCACAGGGCAAGGGTCTCCAATTGCCGCCTGACACCCACGATTGTTCCCCGCTGAGAGAGAACGGTCAGCTGTTGAAAATACAGCCGGCCTTCCTTCTCCCTGGAATGATCATAGAGCCCCTGTGATCCTGCTATATAGGAACACAGGTCTCTGTGATCATTTCACAAGCCACGCCTCTAGGTACACATTTAACCCCTGATCACTCATAGTGTTAACCCCTTCCCTGCCAGTATCATTAGTACAGTAACAGTGCATATTTTTAGCACTGATTACTGTAGTAATGTCATTGGTCCCCCCAAAAGTGTCAAAAATGTCAGTCAGGGGTCCGATCTGTCCACCACAATGTCGTAGTCCCGCTAAAAATCGCAGATCGCGACCATTACTAGTAAAAAAAATTAAAATGACATAAATCTTTCCCATAGTTAGTAGACGCGATAACTTTTGCGCAAACCAATCAAAATACGCTTATTGTGATGTTTGTTTACCAGAAATATGTAGCATAAAACAAATTGGCCTAAAATGTTAAAAAAATTTGATTTTTTAAAAAAAAAATTTTGGGGAATGTTCTATAGCAGAATGTAAAAAATATTGTTTTTTTCAGAATTGTCGCTCTTTTTTTTGTTTTGTAGTGCAAAACATAAAAATAGCACAAATACCACCAAAAGAAAGCTCTATTTGTGGGAAATAAAGGACATCAGTTTTTATGTACAGCGTCGAAGGACTGCGCAATTCTTCGTTAAATTAACGCAGTGCCGAATAACAAAATATGGCCTGGTTATTAAGGGGGCAAATCCTTACGGTCTAGAAGTGGTTAATGCATCAATAGACATCAATGCTGGGGGGTTTTAATGCATCCACTGACATCAATGCTGGGGTTCTTTAATGCGTCCACTGACATTAATGCTGGGGGGTCATTATGTCCACTGACATCAATCCTGCGGGTCTTTAATGCGTCCACTGACATCAATGCTGGGGGTTTGTTTTGTCATGTTTTTGGGGTTGTGTTCAATATGTGCAAAGAGAGATCACACACATACTTAAAAGTATAACATTTATTAAAAGTAATGACAGATACAGATAAAGAAAATCTAACAAGAATACTTAACTAAAGACGTTTCCTGCCATGGAGTCCCATTTGCTATTATGCAACATGGCACAGGAAATCGGGACCAGACACTTGCCTCATGGCTGTTCTGGGTGAGACTAAAGTCTTACCAGTTTGGGCAGTGGTATTTAGACTTGTAAATGGAAAAGACCACCCCTGGCCAACACCCTTGTAAGCAACAATATGACATTCACATTCCTGAGGAGAAAGGGCTCGCTTATCCATTGTTTGGACAGTGATTTCACCTTTTAAGGGGAAGGGTGGGCTTGGTCATCCTGCATTCCTCAAGCCTTACATCAGAAAGGTATAAGCTATACATATGACCTTATATGGCTTCTTGACCAGGTTTTTAATGCGTCCGCCGGCACCGATACTGGGGAGTTTTAATGTGTGCACTGATGATCAATGGTGGGGATCTTTTTTGCGTCCACTGACACCAATGCTGGGGGGTCTATAAATGCGTCCACTGACATTAATGCTGGGGGTCTTTAATGCTTCCACTGACATCAATGATGGGGGGGGGGGGGGATGTAATGCATCCACTGACATCAATGCTGGGGCTCTTTAATGCGTCCACTAACATCAATGCTGGGGGTCTATAAATGCATCCACTGACATTAATGCTGGGTGTCTTTAATGCATCCACTGACATCAATGCTGGGGGGTTTTATTGCGTCCACTGACATCAATGATGGGGGGTTTTCGTCCATTGACATCAATGATGGGGGGTTTTATTGCGTCCACTGACATCATAATGGGGGGTTTTAATGCATCCACTGACATCAATGCTGGGGGTTTTAATGCGTCCACTGACATCAGTGCTGGGAGTTTTAATGCGTTCACTGTCATTTATGCTGCGGGTTTTAATGAGTCCACTGACACCAATGCTGGGGGTCTTTATTTCATCCACTGACACCAATGCTGGGGGGTCTTTAACCTCTTGCCGACCAGCAATTGCGGTATTACTGCGGCAGTATTACTGGGGCAGGGCAGGTCGGCTGCGCAAAATCACATAGGTCTATGTGATTTTGTACACAAGGCCGAGGCATGAGGTGTTTAGACACAGCGGAAGGTGGGCCATGGGAGGAGCGGCGGCTATTGCCGCTGGCCTCCCGCAGTCGTCTGAGAAACTGATAGAAGACCCGCCTGCTTATGTAAACAAAGCAGGCGAGTCTTCTGTCAGACAGGCAGGGAGAGATCAGGAGTTTCAGCTAAGCTGAAACCCGGATCTCTCTGTGCCTATCACAGAGCCCCCCCAGTCAATCACTTTTAGGCATACATTAACTCCTTTGATCTCCCCCAGTGTTAACCCCTTCCCTGCCAGTGTCATTTATACAGTAACCGTGCATATTATTTAGCACTGAATACTGTATTTTGTCACTGGTCCCCAAAAAGTGTCAAAAATGTCAGTTAGGGGGCCGATCTGTCTGCCAAAATGTCGCAGTCCTGCTAAAAAATGCTGATCGCCGCTATTTCTAATAAAAACAAAAAAATTTATAAAAATTAAAAAAATCGATTCCGTAGTTTGTAAACACTATAACTTCTGCACAAACCAATTAAAATACTCTTTTTGTGATTTTTGTCATATTGATAAATTTGCTACAGTTTTCTTTTTATGTATTGTATAGAAAGCTTGTATATGGGTAAACAAGAAATGAAAATAAAGATGAATTGAATTAAAAAAAAGAAAATGACTTAGCACACCCAAACATTATATATATATATATATATATATATATATATTGTCGTTTTGAATACTTTGAAGCGCAGAGGAGGAGTTTGGAGTCTTTTAGACCCCAAATCCCTCCATAAAGAGTACCTGTTGCTGCCTATTACTGTCAAAAGGGATGTTTACATTCCTTGTCAAAGCAGTAAAAGCGATCAGGAAAACTATTTTAGAGGGACAGTGTAAAAAAGAGAAAAAAGAAAAAAAAAAGACATTTTTTAAAATCGCCCCATCCCTTTGTGCTTGCACCCCAAAGAAAACGCATACGTAAGTCGTGCCCACAAATGTAAACCGCGTTCAAATCACACATGTGAGGTATCGCCGCGATCTTTAGAGCGAGCGCAATAATTATACCACAATACCTCCTCTTTATCTCTAAACAGGTAAATGTTTAACATTTTTAAATCATGCGCTATGGAGATTTTTAAGTGCCGTAGTTGGTCGCCATTCCACAAGCGTTCGCAATTTTAAAGCATGACACGTTAGCTATCTATTTACTCGGCATAACATCATCTTTCAAAAATTATACAAAAAAAAAAAAAAAATAAGCAAATTTTACGGTTTAGTTTTTTTTAAAAAATTCATTGAACCATATTTTTTTTTTAAAACAAATTGCATTTTAAAAGACCGCTGCGCAAATACAGTGTGACATAAAATGTTGCAACAACGGTCATTTTATTAATTAGGGTCTCTGCTAAAATATATCTGCATTTTTGAATACCTTGGATTTTTTCAATCTGCCTCTATTGGCTGCCGAGTAAACCGGAAGTGACGTCACTTCCAGATTACATCGCTTCTGGGTTACTACATCGGAAACACACAACCACTTCAACAAAATTACATACGGGTACGTGATTTTGCGTGAAGTGGTTAAAGTGTATTTTTTCCAAATTTAGGTTTGAAAGACTGCTGCGCAAATACAGTATGATATAAAATATTACAATGACCGCCATTTTATTCTCTATTGTCTCTGCTAAAAAATAACTCTCTAATGTTTGAGGGTTCCAAGTAGCTTTCTAGCAACAAATACTGATTTTAACTTGTAAGCAACAAATGTCAGAAAAATGTCTGGTCTTCAAGTGGTTGATAAAGACCTACTGAAAGTAAAAACATGTTTGCAGCATGACCCCAGCACCATTGATTCATTTAAAACATTATGTGTAGCGCCTCACTCACTGTGTGCTGCCCAGTGCTTGCCGCGCTACCCGCCGCCATGATTGGTCTAACCGCTCCTTCCCTCTCCGCTTTCTCACATAAGTCCTGACACCTGAGAGAGCAGAGCAGGTAAAGTACTTTACAGATCACTCCGCCAAGCACCAGGGAAGGAAGAGACGGAACTCTAGAGCATGCGGCAGGGCGCAGGATTAAAGCAAATCTCCACCCAAAAGGGGAAGTTCCGCTTTAAGAACTCGTTCCCCGCTCCTCTTGGACATTGCACAATTGGCACTGAGGGGGAGGGGGATGGGGGAGCAGGTACCCAATTTTGACAAGTACCTGCTCCCACTTCCGTTCCCGGCGCCGCTTCCTCCCTCCCCCTGCAGTCTTCTGGGACACTGACAGGTTCCAGAAGACTGCATTCACCAATACAGGATGCGCCCCG
The DNA here is from genome assembly GCF_965119305.1 of Pelophylax lessonae. Taxonomy (NCBI): domain Eukaryota; kingdom Metazoa; phylum Chordata; class Amphibia; order Anura; family Ranidae; genus Pelophylax; species Pelophylax lessonae. The sequence goes on from NC_138776.1 coordinate 200,665,976, forward strand.
TGACTCGAGCATGCACAGTGGGTGCTCGGCTGCGAAGCCGCAAGCTGTCATAGCCGGGTGCCCATAGTGAAGATGCTGGCGCTGCCAAGGGAGGATAGAGAACTAGGACGGCAGCAGTGAGCTCATCGCTGGACCGTGGGACAGGTGAGTAGCTGTTTTTTAAAGTCATTAGTTACACTTTTTGTAGCTGCTGACTTTTATTTTTTTAAGGGTGCCTGGAGTTTCTCTTTAACTACTTTCAGACTGGAGGATTTTCCCCCTTAATGACCAGGCCACTTTTTTCAACTTGGCACTGCGTGAATTTAACTGACAATTGCGTGGTCATGCAATGCTGTACCCAAACTAAATTTAGCAGAGCTTTCTTTTGGTGGTATTTGATCACCTCTGTGCTTTTTATTTTTTTGCGATATTAATAAAAAAAGAGCAAAAAATTTGAGAAAAAAATTACATTTTCTACTTTGTCTTATAAAAAATATCCAATATACTCAATTTTTGTCATATATTTTGGCCAAAATGTATGAAGCAACTACATGTCTTTGACAAAAAAATTCTCAATAAGCGTATTTTTATTGGTTTGCGCAAAAGTTATAGTATCTACAAACTATGATGTAAATACTGGAATGTATGCAGCTTTTACTTTCTGACTGCCTATCTCATTTCTTAAAGTGCTAAAATGGCAGGGCAGTACAACCCCCCCCCCCCCCTCCCAAATTACCACTTTTTGGAAAGTAGACATCCTAAGGAATGTCCTGAGAGGTATGTTGAGCCCGTTGAATGTTTAATTTTTTTTTTTTTTTTTCACAGGTGTTTGAAAAATTACAAAAAAAAAACATTTTTTTTTTTTTTTTTTTTACACAAAGTTGTCAATGAAATTATATATTGCTCACACATGCCATGGGTATATGTTTAATTACACCCCAAAATATATTCTGCTGCTTCTCCTGAGTACAGGGATACCACATGTGTGAGACTTTTTGGGAGCCTAGGTGTGTACGGGACCCCGAAAACCAATCACCACTTTCAGATTTTCAAAGGGCGTAAATTGCTCACTACCTGTCACAATTTCGGAGGCCCTGAAATTTTAAAATAGCACAACCCCCCCACTCCCCAAAATGACCCCATATGGCAAAGTAGACACTCCAAGCTATTTGCTAAGAGGCATGGTGAGTCCATGGAATATTTTATATTTTGCCACAGGTTTCTGGAAATTTTTTTTTTTTTTGTTTACACAAAGTTGTCACTAAATTATATTTTTCTCGCACATGCCATGGTTATATGTGAAATGACACCCCAAAATACATTCTGCTGCTTCTCCTGAGTATGGGGGTACCCCATGTGTGAGACTTTTTGGCAGTCTAGCCACGTACAGGACCCCGAAAACGAATCCCCGCCTTCAGGCTTTCCAAGGGCGTAAATAGTTGATTTCACTCCTCACTACCTATCACAGTTTCAGAGGCCATGAAATGCCAAGAAAGCACAAACCCCCCAAGTATCCCTTATCGGAAAGTAGACACCCTAAGCTATTTGCAGAGAGGCATGTTGAGTGTTTTGAAGATCTCACTTTTTGTCACAAAGTTTTAAAATTGGAAAAAAGAGAAAAATAAATGCTTTTTCCTTTTTATTTTCTTAATTTTCCAAAATAAATGAGAGCTGCAAAATATGCACCATGCATCTTAAGGTTACATTCACACCTGAGCGTAGCGTTTTTCGCGCGTTTTTTACCGCGATTTTTGCGGCGTTTTTTACCGCGATTTTACCGCGATTTTTACCGCGAATTTTGTGCAGGCGTTTTTAGATTGAATAGAGATCAATGGAAAACGCCTGTAATCTGCCCAAAAAGAAGCTCATGTACTTTTTTGAGCGTTGGGCGTTTTGTATACAGCGTCAAAACGCTCAGATGTGAACAGGGGCCATTGAAATGAATAGGATTTGTCTTGTTGGGCGTTTTGAGAGCTGATCCTAGAGCAGAAAAACGCCCCAAAAACGCCCCAAAACGCCTAGATGTGAACGGAGCCTTACAAATAAAAACACTTTTTATTATTAATTAATTTTTTAGGAACCACAATTTTTACTTGTGGAACTCCTATGTTTTTATTTTTGATTATAATATTTTCATAAATATTTATAAATTTTTATTACGTTCATCATGACACTAAAAATGTTTTAAGTTTATACACATGTTCACACATCTTTTGTCTGTATTACATGAGCTATCTTGTCATACTAGACATTCACCTTTTTATATGTTACTACACAATTTTTTCTATAATAACACTGAGTGACAACTCATCCTTGTCCTCTTTATTTTCGTTTTTTGTAGTATCATGTTTTTAGATGCAATATCACCATTCACCTGTTTTTTTAGTATTTGTCCACAAGATGGCGCTGTGTATATATATATATATATATAATATATTTTGAGATGTGCCATAATCTATCCATGCACTGCTATTTTATATGTAGCATATTTTATGTACTAGATCCGGATTGTTATGACGTTTTTTTTTTTAGCCTAAATGATTTATGTTTATATAAGGTGTATCAAGTGCTGCCCTTGTGTTGAGTGATAGGTGTTAATATACGTCTTTTTCGCTATTTTAATGATTTGACGTTTAGGTCTCTGCCTTTTCCGGTATGCAATTGGCCAGATCTTCCATCACTCATCTGATGATCTGTGTGAGTTTTGTCACTTCCGCTTCCGCCCTCCCGCTATTGGCCGAGACCTATGTCATTCATGTTACTTGTTGCTCTGTAATGTCATGACGTATGGGTCTCCGCCTCTGCTTGCGTGCGATTGGCAGGATTACTCACCATTCACCCTTAGGTCTTTGTGACCTTCTACTTCCGGGTTCGCCTGCCCGCTATTGGCCATTCAAACAGCTCAGGGGGTCTATATAGAGCGTGTGTGTTGTGTCTGGTAGTCACGCCCAGATGAAGTCTTTCTTATGACGAAACGTTGGCGACTCCAGACGCAATTGTCCACACGCCCCTTCTATGAGCCGGCTACCACTGTTTTTATGCTGACTGGATACATGCGGGACGCCGCTGTTTGGATCCCCAGCTACCAAATCCTATGTGCCTGTTCCTTTCTACCTATATGTGAGTAGTTTTTTAATAAACATACAATTTGTACCTTACGGGATTACGCTATGGTCTTTTTGTACCATTCTTTCCTACACCCCCACCTGACTTCCATGGAGCTACCTTGAGGAATACATCATCTTCTGGTGTTATCCATGACCCCTTGGAGTTCCTGAGATTCATGCTGTATCTGGCGAGGCTGTCTCATTCATTTGAGTAGCCATGGCTGTTTGGTAAGCTGCTTCTCACACTTGTGCACTGAGGTGTCTCCTTTCCACAGAATTCCTGGGTGTCATAAGGAGGAAGAACTGTTTTATATTTATATTTCTGTATTCACCTGCAATATGGGACTTTTTTTCTTGGTTATTCAGTCACTCCCGCTTTGTTGTTTCCTTTGTATGAACTTTTAAGTTTATTTATTTATGTCACTGATATTTTAGCGCTGCACTTTTTTGGATTATCTTAACAAATACCCTGGGGTGTCTACTTTTCAAAATGGTGTCATTTGGGGTTTTTTTTTTTTTTTTGCTATCTTGGCATTTCATGGCCTTCAAAACTGTGATGGGTAGTGAGGAGTGAAATCAACAATTTATGCCCTTAGAAAGCCTGAAAGCGGTGATTTGTTTTTGGGGTCCTGTACGCGGCTAGGCTGCCAAAAAGTCTCACACATGGGGTATCCCCATACTCAGGAGAAGCAGCAGAATGTATATTGGGGTGTCATTTTACATATACCCATGGCATGTGTGAGCAATATCTCATTTAGTGACAACTTTGTGTAAAAAAAGCAAAAAAAAAAATAATAATTTTCCCAAAACTTGTGGCAAAATATTCCATGGACTCACCATGTCTCTCAGCAAATAGCTTGGAGTGTCTACTTTGCAAAATAGTAAGGAAGTAAAATAAGCAATTTACGCCATTAGAAAACCTGAAGGTGGTGATTGGTTTTCGGGGTCCCGTACACAGCTAGGCTCCCAAAAAGTCTCACACATGTGGTATCCCTGTACTCAGGAGAAGCAACATAATATATTTTGGGGTGTCATTTCACATAGACCCATGGCATGCGTGAGCAATATATCTATTAGTGACAACTTTGTGTAAAAAAAAAAATGTAATTTTCCTGAAACTTAGGGCAAAATATAAAATACTCAATGGACTCAATATGCCCTCAGCAAATAGCTTTGGGTGTCTACTTTCCAAAAAGGGGTTATTTGGGGGGTGTTTGAACTATCCTGGCATTTTATGCTCAATCTTAACCACACATCACCCACTCTTCTAACCACTTGAAGACCAAGCCTTTTCTGTGACTTTTTGTTTACATGAAAAAATGTATATTTTTTTACTAGAAAATGACTTTGAACCCCTCAAACATTATATATTTTTTAAAGCAGAGGCCCTACAGAGGAAAATGGTGGATGTTGCAATTTTTTTTCGTTTCACAGTATTTGCGCACAGATTTTCCAAACACAATTTTTACGAAGAAAAAAACACTTTTTTTTAAATTAAATGCACAAATACACTATATAATTCTTAATTGCTTGGTAAAATGTAAAAGATTATCTTATGCCGAGTACATGGATACCAAACATGACATGCTTTAAAACTGCGCACACCCGTGCAGTGGCAACAAACTACGTACATTTTAAAACCCTTTAAAATTCTTTACAGGTTACCACTTTAGACTTACAGAGGAGGTCTACTGCAAGAATTACTGTCCTCGACCAGGTGTTCGCGGCGATACTTCACATGCATGCTGCAATTGCTGTTTACATATGACACTAGGCCGACACTTGCGTGCACCATTGTGCGCAAGCACGGGGGGACAGGGGTGCTTGAATTTTTTTTTTATTTATTTTGCATTTTTATGTTTTTTAATCATTTTTATTGTTATCACAGTGAATTTAAATATCCCCTATGATAGCAATCTGTGTCTTTTAGACACTAGATCTCTCCTCTGACCTTAAAGCATCTGTCAACACCAAGATTGGTGTGATAAGATGCTTTCCCAATTTCCCAATGGCGCTGTTTATTTCTGGCTAAACGGAAGTCATGAAAAGCTCGTAGCTTCCGGTATCTTAGGCCATAGAGATGATTGGAGCCATTCTCGTCTCCAATCAGCTCTATGGTTAGATAATTGAACCACCGGCTGCACTCTCTGGTTATTGGGTGGGACAGGAGAGCCAGAGAAAAACCACAAAAGGTGGCAGGAGGGGGGGGCAGACCCCTCCCACTGCTCTTAAAAGCAGTTTAGCTTCTAATTATCCACTAGGATCGCTTTTACATGTAAACCGACTGCTGGCTGTAAAAAAAGATACCAAGATAATGCCTAAATCTGCAGGCATCATCCTGGTATAACCAGTGCATTGCTGGTCCTTGTTTGGCATATATTGTAGGCTTTTTTTTTTTCATGCAGCCTGTGGGCTGAACGAAAAAAGAGAACCTAACGGATTCCTTCATCCACATCGATCGATGTGGATGAAGAAATCTCCACCAGAAAATGTGTAGTATACCCATCATTAGCCGCCCTAAATATCCAACCCACTTTCTAATGATGGGTATACATGACAAACGCCGTGTATACCTATTTCTTTTTTTAACTGTGGTGGTGAAATCACCTCCTACAGCACTGCCATCATAGATTTCCATAAATGCTGAGCAATCAGTGTGGCAGCTGATGGGTGTACCTGCAAGGCAAACTGGTTAACAATAGAAATAAAACATTACATTGGTACCTGAAAAGTAAAAAATGGGTTACCAATGAAAAACAGTAATAAAGTACAGTAAAAGTAGAAAGAGTAGAAGAGCGGAGTAAGAACAGAAAAATAACTCAAACGACAACTATTTTTGGCTTTTTTTGTTTGTTTGTTTTTTGTCATTTTTTTTGTAACTTTTTTTTTTTTGCACTTTTTTTTTTTCTTCAACTGTAACATTTCAGCTTAGGGTCTCTCAAAATGACGATAGCCATCGAACATCTTTCTTGACCCTATGTAAGTGTGCCCTAGACTGTGTCGTGCTGTACCCTACGCTAATACTCCACTAGTGTATGGTAGTGTTGGAAACATTGCCCGATGCAGAGACCAGGTTGGCCAGGACAGAAGGGACAATAAGTGCGGGTGTCACGCCTAAATCCGCACTTACGACAGACACGACATCTTCTTTGGGGGTGTCTTTGGGTAGGGGTACTCTGGAGGACATGTGGAAAATGCCTCTCATGCAGCCGGCACTGCATCTGGTAGGGGAACTTGGGCAGGAGCACCTCCTGGATACAGGTAGGCACTGATGATCTCTTCCTGGAATTCTAGGAAGGATCCAGTTCATCCTGACGCTTTGTATAGCACAAAAGCATTCAGAAAAGCCAATTGGAATAAATAAACAGACACTTTTTTGTACCAGCGACTGGCCTTACGGGCAACTAAGTACGGCGACAAAAGCTGGTTGTACAGGTCCACTCCTCCCATATTAAGGTTATATTCGTGGACACAGAGGGGCTTCTCCAAAACACCAGTTGCAGTAGGAACTTGGACCGTCGTGTCTGCGTGAATGGAGGACAGAATGAAAACATTCTGTGTATCCCTCCACTTCACTGCAAGCAATTTGTCAGTTTTCAACCAGGCTTTCTCCCCCTGATTAAGATGGGAATTTACAAGCCATTGGGGGAAGCCCCGTCGATTAGGTCGCACGGTGCCACATGCGCCAATTTGTAATTTGAGCAGGTGACTAAAAAGTGGCACGCTTGAATAAAAATTTTCCACCTACAAATAGTACCCCTTTCCGAATAAGGGTGACACCAAGTCCCAAACTATCTTGCCGCTGCTCCCTATATAGTCTGGGCAGATGGGGGGCTCCACAGTGCTATCTTTACCCTCGTAAACACGAAAACTAACTGTATAGCCTGTGGCCCTGTCACACAGCTTATACAGCTTGACCCCATATCTGGCACGCTTACTGGGGAGATACTGCTTGATAGCAATGCGGCCAGTAAACTTAATCAGGGACTCAGCAACGCAGACAACTTGTTGGGGGGGGGGGGTAAACAAGGCTGCAAACCACTGATTGAATTGGTTTACGGGGGGCTGACTTTTGTGGAGTCGGTCATATCCAGGGTCTCCCCGAGGACGACATTGTTCATTGTCACTGAAGTGCATGAACCGCAGAATTTGCTCGTATCTCGCCCTGGCCATGGAAAAAGAGAACACAGGTTTATGGTGAATTGGGTTAGTGGACCAATATAACCGCAACTCACTCCTTTTAGTTATACCCATGTTGAGGGAAAGGTCCAGAAAAGTCTTAAACTCAGAAACCGTTATAGGTTTCAAGCCGAATGGTCTGGCAAGGGACGAATTAGGATTGGCGGCGATGAATTGACCAGCATATAAATTGCTTTGGTCCACAATAGATCTGTAAAGATCTTTCGTGAAAAACAGCTCAAAAAAATTAAGGGGATTAAAATTGTCTGTTTCCACCTGAATTCCGGGTTGGGCAGTGAATGGGGGGGAAGTACGGTTGCTGTAGAATCTGTGGGCTGCCAATTAGGATATGCCAGCACTTCAGGGAGGGCACTATGGACTCTACGGGCCTGTGTTCGAATTCTCGGTGGCTGCGGGCCACTACTTGTGCTAGCCACCGCAACCAGCATTGGGGACGCTAGTATAGATCTGATCAGATCAAAGATATTGATCCGTTCAGATACTATACTAGTAATGGAGGTGTTTGTTGTGTGTATGTGTGTGTTACTGGCAATCAAACGGTTAACCAACATTTCTAACTATGCGGCGGGCATCTGCGCTGTCCTAGACTGACGCTAACTAGGGTTAACGCTAACTAATGTCACCTGTGACACTAACAATAGTGATCAGAATAAAAACTGTACACTATAAAAGTGACACTTCGACAGGGCAAAAAAGGGGTTAACTGTGGGCGATTAGGGGGTAAATCTTTATGGGGGGGGAGAGTACCCTAAATCTACTTGGGACAGAAACTAACTCGCTAGCGCTAAATCAAGTCACAATCACACTATTGCAGAAATACAGAAAACCGCTATATACCTGTATATAGTGTGCAATGTGATGGGGTGATCAGGGGGTTAAATCTTTATTGGGGGGGGGGGGATGGGTACCCTAAATCTACTTGGGACAGAAACTAACTCGCTAGCGCTAAATCAAGTCACAATCACACTATTGCAGAAATACAGAAAAATGCTTTATATAGTGTGCAATGTGACAGGGGGTGTAGGATTTAACTGGGCGGGGGTGATCAGGGGTTAAATGTGCCAATCTAGGTGTGTGTGTGTGTGTGTGTGTGCTTTGTGCTGTACTCACGTTTTGATCCTCTCTTCTCTCACGCTGGAATCCAAAAAGGATTTGGGGAGGGAAGAGAGGATCATTTTCTGTGCCTGTGTTTACATTACACAGGCACAGCTAGGTCTGGGATTAGTCAGGGCCAATCAGCAGGTCCAGGCCAAAAATCATTGGCCTGGACCTGATGACTGACTGGTTCTGTATCGAATCAGACCATCAGCGGGGCCGGGGGCGCGCGGGAGCGAGCGACGTAGAGCTACGTCGATTTGTCCAGGAGCGGCTGCCTGCCACGGGCAGTCGTAAAGTGGTTAAGTACCTCTGCCCTGAAAATGAAAGAAAAGTCCACCTTTTACATCCCACCTCCTGAGCCCCTCTGTTGGCCTATGAAAATATATTTATACACCCCCTCTAAGCAAGTAGGAGCGGGGGTGTAATTTAGCGAGCCCTATTTTTTGTGTAGCACCCTCCTAGGTAGGTGCTAGGTAAAGTGTATATGTATATGTGGCCCTGTTCTGCTTATCATTAGGGCCTGATCTGTTAGTGAGCCGGTCACATCCATCCAGGTGTGTCCTGTTGAGTCTGGGGAGTCTCCCCATTGTATCCAATGAGGGATCTTGGTGGACAGTGGAGGAAACCTAGCCAATAGCACACCAGGGTTTATGACTGCCCCAGTGGGTGGGCATTGCTGCAGTGCATCCTGGCATTGGGAATAAATCCTGGGGGAGCATGTGACAGGGTGTCTTTTGGCGGGAGGTGACGGCTGTCTCTCCTTCTGCTGAAGTGAGGAAGGTGGTCCAGGCAGTCGGCCTAGGGACCAGGGGTGGGCTGCAGAGGATCCAGTGTGTGCTGACCAAGTGGAGCTGCTGGGTAAAGGACTTCTGGAAAAACAGTATTGTGAGTACTTAAGTACCTGCCCAGGGGTCTGCCTAAGAGAGGGGACCACTCCAGAGAGGTCAAGGGGATCAAGGAGCCAGCTAATCCGGAGTGTACAGTAAAGGGGGTGCCAAGTAGTAAAGCCCTGAAGATTAGGGGGTAAAGAAGGCGCCAGGAAGGGCCCTGAAGTTTCTCAGCAGTACAATCTGCATCACAAGTCAGCTACCTCAGGAGGGAGTACCTTAGGAAGCTTAAAGGACTTTTCACATTCAAAGGTAAAATTAAAGTTAGCAGCCTAGCTGTGACCAGCGTCAGTCAGCGTTAACCAGCGTCAGTCAGCGTTAACCAGCGTCAGTCAGCGTTAACCAGCGTCAGTCAGCGTTAACCAACGTCAGTCAGCGTTAACCAGCGTCAAGCAGTATTTTCTATACAGTCCCTGCCTTTTCTTGTGCAGTTGTTGGAGTATCCCACTCATCCCTTCTCTTATCCAAGTTATAAATAGGCCCTAAAAACCAAAGAAACTGGACTGGTTCTTGTCTGAGGTAAAAACACTTGGAAATATGTCTGAATGCTCTACTGTTGCAAATGGTAACCCAGGGGAACCCACACTCGGCAGCTCCCAGAGTAGTGCTACATTTGTTTGAAAGTAATGCACTATAAAGCTGCCTTGGCCCTCTGATGAGCTGATAGGGCCCAGCCTGGTCCAACAGGACCAATTGTACTGCCTTATCAGAGGCCCTGCATCTTTATTATAGGGTAGCCACATTTATATCCAGGATGCTGGTAATGATCAGTGAGCCAGCTCCTTTCCATTTACTTGGCTACAGAGAAATTGGTTACCTTAAAGAATAAGTCCACCCTAACACTAAAATCCCTACATCTACAGACATCCACGATTTTAGACCAACCTATCTAACCATGTAAAGAAGAAATCACTATACATACCTTTTTTGAAGCCGATCCGATTAGGTACCACGCTAAGATGTCAGCGGCGGCTTCGCTTTAGGGGCAGGTGCAGAGGAGGCAGCTGACAAAAGAAGCCCCATAGTAACTCTGTGGGTGACGTCACTTCCTCTTAATTTCACAGCCGTTGTTGATTGTGTCCTCTGCAGAGCTTCCGCTGCTGGAGACCGGACTAGATCGGCTTCAGAAGAGGTATGTTTTAGATCATGGATATCTGTAGATGTAGCAGTTTTAGTATTAGAGTGGACTTCCCCCTTAACCACTTAAGCCCCGGAAGATTTTACCCCCATTCCGACCAGGGGGTATTTTGCGATTCGGCACTGCGTGACTTTAACGGACAATTGCGCGGTCGTGCGACACTGTACCTAAACGAATTTGGCGTCCTTTTTTTCCCACAAACAGAGCTTTCTTTTGGTGGTATTTGATCACCTGTGCGATTTTTTGATCACGCGCTATAAACAAAAAAAGAGCGTCAATTTTGCAAAAATAGCAATATTTTTCACATTTTTTTATATGAAATTCCCCAAAAAAAAATTTTAAAATCAAAATTTTTTTACTTTTTCGGCCAATTTGTTTTATGCTACCTATGTTTGGTAAAAAAAATCGCAAAAAGCGTATTTTGATTGGTTTGCGCAAAAGTTATCGCGTTTACTAACAAAGGGAAAGATTTCTGTCATTTTTGTTGTTTTTTTTTTTAACGTGTAATGGCGGCGATCTGCGATTTTTTTTTTTTGCGGTACTGCGACATTGGGGCGGACAGATCGGACCCTTGACTGAAATTTTTGACACTTTTGGGGTTACCAGTGACATTTCTACAGTAATCAGTGCTATATATATGCACTGTTACTGTAAAAATACACTGGTAGTGAAGGGGTTAACTTTATTTGGGAGGGAGGGGCTGTGTGTATCCCTAGGGGCGTGCTTTCTACTGTGATTGGCTGGGGCTTGAGCTGTATGGACACTGATCAACGGATCTACATACTAGATCCGAGTGATCAGTATCCTAACAGCAAGGAGAATGACAGGTGGCTTGTTTACACAAGCTGCCTGACATTCTCCCTCTCCCCCGCCGATCGCCGAGTGACCGGCGGACATCGGGTCCGCCGGTCACACGCGCGGGGGGGTCCGTGACCACGCGGGAGCGCGCCTCCGGGGGCGCGCGCTCGCTCCCTAGACCCTCACAAGCTAGTGACGTAGCCCTACGTCACTTTGCCTGTGAGGGGCTGACTGCCGACGTAGATCGGCGTTAGGCAGTCGGCAAGTGGTTAAGTCACGAAATACCTTCTTTTGGGCTGTTTTACATAAACATATATTATACACCCCCACTTTTTTTTCTTTTTTTTTGTGAGATAACTGTATTACTTGACTTCTTTGGGCTTAAACAGACCATGCATATCCTATAGCATGTTCAAACTGCAAAATGAAGGTCCTCTGGAGAATGTTGTTATAAATGCACACACTTGTTAGCACCAAACATGTTTATTCGCTGAGAAAAAAAAAATCTTATTTTGGGGAGCAACCTCTTTTGGCTGATAAAATTCAGACCAACAAATATTGTTTCTCTTACGTCCTCCGACAGTCGCCGCCTCTTCATATTCGTCACATATGGGGTATTAGACTTTGCTCCGAAGGAGTAGCTAGGCAACAGAATATGTTAACATTAAAGCTTTTAACATATCCCACCCTCAAGGGGTGGTCCCCTCAGTCAATACCCTCCTACTTCCTGCAACCATATCTCAGTTTTAATGTCTAGCTTGTCAGGAGTGGCTGGCTTTTCCTGTGCTGGGGCTTTCTGCCCCAGACTCTTTCTTCTTTTTGAAATTTTGTTTGAGTTTTCTCTCTACCTTTACTTAGCTGTTATTTTTGTCAGCGTTAGTTAGTTCTTCTGATGAAGAGGATCATGCGGGCTGGGTCTCGGGCTGATCCCCCTGGTCGCAGGTCGTGGGTCAGTGGCTTCCCAGCCTGCCATCGAGCGTTCAGCCAGGTAACGCTCCTGGCACAGTGAACGACCCATCCCTGTTCGGTGCAGGGATGATTGGTGAGGTGGCTACCTCACTGGACGCTGTGCGGTTTCTTAACCCCCTTTTTGTGCGTCTTGAATTGCGACTCTCCCTGCCTCATGTGCAGCGGCTTGTTCGCCTGTGCGGGTCCCCCACGCCATTGAGAGGTAAGTGTATCTATGTGGGGACCTGTCTGTCTGGGGGGGGTGTCAGTCTGGGACTGTGTAACCTGCCTCTATTCACACTGCTTGTCTCCCTATCTCTCGGCTGCATGCTGTGGGCTGCAGGGGGGGGGGGGGAGCTGTGTGACACTGTGTGTGTCAGCCTGGTCAGTGTGAGAAGCTGTGTGCTGTGGGGCATGTTTTTTTGGCATGTTTGGGCATATACAGCGATCGCTGCGGCGATCTGACATGTATTCCTATACAGGGATGTCACGTGTGCATTACTGCACTGTGGAGCGGCGGTTTCGGCGCCAAACGGCGCCATTTTGCCTACACTCGCTCCGGCCGCATGTTTTACATGCACGGCGGCCATTTTCTTGTAGCCTCCATAGGCTTTCATAGAGCGCCCTGGCAGCATCACTTCCTCTTTCCAGGAACACCGATCGAGGCAGCAGCAGCGGCAAGGGTCTCCTCAAGTTTTATCCTTCTGTTCTTGCTTTCCATTGCCTGTGTTCAGTTTGCATATTCCCTGTGGGGGTCTCATTGTGCTTGAGTGTGGTGCGGTGGGCTGCGCTTGCCGCGCTTGCTTAAAGGGGCAGTTAACCCTTTATTGTCTGGCATTACAGGGGCAATGGATTCTCAGGAGGGCAAATTTCCTACCGCCTTGGTGGAAAGCCAGGGGACCGCTGTTTCCCCCCCAGGGGGGATTTAGCCACTATTGTGGCTGGCCTTGCTGCTCAGGTGCAGATGCTGGTGGCTGCTCAATCTACTAAAAGACCCAGAATTGCTCTTTCCTCTGATTCTGAGGGTGAAGGTGATGGGGTTGTTATGGCGGGGGCCTCCTTATCGGGGTCCCGCTCCTCCCTAGATCTGGTGGGGTCCGAGGTGGAGGCTGAAGTTGAGGGGGTTGATAATTCTCCCCCTGGCTCGCCTGAAGAGCTTGCAATCATGGATGAATTGATTGCTTCCATAAAGCAAACACTGCATTTGCAGGATGAAGTGTGTCCCCCCGCTGCCTTGGCGGCCTATGGGACGCAGAGAAAACGCAGGACGCCGCAGGTTTTTCCCTGCAATGATGATTTTCAGCGCGCTGTTAAGGAACAATGGCGCAATCTGCGCAAACCTTTTGCTGTACCAAGTAGGTTCAAGCTGCGTTATCCTTTCTCGCCTTCCACTGATGAAAGGTGGTGTGTACCTCCCCCAGTGGATCACGCAATTGCGGTTTTAAACAAGGCCACTGCGATTCCTGCAGAGGATTCCCCTGTGTTCCGTGATGCCACGGATAGGAGATTGGAGTCTCTTGCCCGTCATACTTATTCTGTTACGGGTTCTATGCTTAAAGCTCTGTTTGCTTCTCTCATGGCGGCCCAGGCGATCGCAAGTTGGACGCAGATGCTTAGGCGCGTCCTAGTGGCCGACTCTGCCTCGCCGGCGACCCTGGATATGGTGGATCAAATCCACCAGGGTGTCATGTATCTGTGTGATGCGGACCTGGACCTGGTTCCATTGGCTGCACGTGTGCACAGCGTGGCGGTGTTGTCTCGCCGCCTGGTTTGGTTAAAATGTTGGTCGGTGGACCAATCTTCACGTAAGACCTTAGCCAATCTGCCTTATGATGGGTCTCGCCTTTTTGGGGAGTCCTTGGATGTGTTGATTAAGGGGATCCCCGGGGGTAAGAGCACTCTCTTGCCCCATTTCCCCAAGGCTAAGGGGGCTTCTGGGAAGAAGCATGCTACTTTTCGGCCCCCTCAGGGGTCCTTTCGTGCCTTTCGGCCGCACTACAAGGGCAAGCCGTTCAAAGGTCAAGGCTCTCAGAAGAAGCCCTGGTCTGGGAAACAGAAGTCCGGCCAATCCGGATCTGCAGCCCATAACAGTTCGGCCTGAAGGGGCGCCCTCACCCAGTTTTGGGGTGGGGGGACGCTTGCTCGGTTTTCTTCAGCCCTGGTTGGACCGTGTGCGGGACAGATGGGTTCAGGAGATCGTTCGATCTGGTTACAAGATCGAGTTTCTCTCTCGGCCGGAGAGCAGATTTTTTCCCCTCAAATCTTCAACTGTCTCCAGAGCGTTTGCGGGACCTGCACCTGGCGGTGCGGGACCTGAGGGCTCAGGGAGTGGTGGTTCCGGTGCCTCATCGGGACAGATTTCGGGGGTTTTATTCCAATCTGTTCACCGTGCCCAGAAAGGAGGGCAAGGTTCGTCCAATTCTGGACTTGAAGGCTCTGAACTGCTCTGTGCGGGTTCGCAAGTTCCCGCATGGAATCCCTGCGGTCGGTGGTGGCTGCCCTGGTTCCGGGGGAATTCATGGCCTCCATCGATTTGAAGGATGCGTATCTTCACATCCCCATTTTCGAGGGTCACCAGAGGTTCCTTCGATTTGCCATTGCGGAGGATCACTACCAGTTCGTGGCGTTGCCTTTGGTCTTGCCTCGGCTCCGCGGGTCTTCACCAAGGTGCTTGCACCGGTTCTGGCATTATTGAGGGCCCAGGGCATTTCTGTCCTGGGGTATCTGGACGACATTCTGGTTCGGTCTGCGACCAGCCAGGGTCTGGAGAAGGACCTGTCTGTCACGATGCAAACTCTGCAGGAGTTTGGTTGGACGATAAATTTTCCAAAGTCGACACTGAGTCCGTCGGTTCGTCTTCCCTACCTGGGAATGATTCTGGACTCGGTGCAGGCGAAGGTCTTCCTGCCGGAAGACAAACTCAGGACTCTTCAGGAGGAAGTCAGGTCCCTCAGGGACGTTCCGCACTCGTCTCTGCGGACGTGCATGAGATGTCTGGGATTGATGGTCTCGGCCTTCGAGGCGATTCCCTTCGCCCAGTTTCACACGCGGGGTCTCCAAGCGGAGATCCTGTCCAGGTGGGACGGGCGACCTCAATCTCTGGATCTTCAAATCTCGTTGAGTCATCGCACCAAAAGAAACCTTCTGTGGTGGCTCCAGTCCCCGTTGGTGTCCGGGGGCAAGTCGTTTCGTCCTGTCTCGTGGACGGTGATCACCACGGATGCCAGCCTGTCGGGCTGGGGTGGTGTTCTGGGCGTTCTATCCGCCCAGGGAACTTGGTCGGAGGGGGAGTCTTCCCTTCCGATCTCAACATTCTGGAATTGCGTGCGATAAGTCTCTGTCTTCATCGCTGGACGGACCGGCTGCAGGGCTGCCCGGTTCGGGTGCAGACGGACAATGCCACGGCGGTGGCCTACATCAACCACCAAGGGGGCACCAGGAGTGCCCGAGCGGCTCGAGAAGTGGCCGACATTCTGTCTTGGGCCGAGACTCATGTCCCGGCAATAACGGCGGTTCACATTCCGGGGGTGGAGAACTGGCAGGCGGACTATCTGAGTCGCCAGACCCTGGATCAGGGGGAATGGTCTCTCCACCCGGCTGTCTTCCAGATGTTGTGCGCGAAGTGGGGTCTTCCAGATGTGGACCTGTTCGCGTCTCGTCTCAACAACAAGGTGAAGAGGTTCGTGGCAAGGACGCGCGACCCTCGGGCAGACGCGTCGGACGCGTTAGTGGCCCCGTGGCATCAGTACAGGCTGATGTACGCGTTTCCACCGATTCAGTTGCTGTCCAGGTTCCTTCGCAGGTTACACTCGGAACGCAGCACGGTGATTCTTGTGGCACCGGACTGGCCTCGCCGGTCCTGGTACGCAGACCTCGTGAATCTGGCGGTCGACGCCCCGTGGCGTCTGCCTCTTCGAGACGATCTACTGTCTCAAGGACCGATATACCATCCTGCTTTACAGTCGCTGGCTTTGACGGCCTGGCTGTTGAGACCGAGGTCCTGAAGGAGAAGGGTCTCTCTCCAGAGGTCGTTCATACTTTGATCAACGCGAGGAAGTCTTCCTCGGGGAAGGTTTATTACCGTACTTGGAAGGCCTATTTTGCCTGGTGTGAGTCCAGGGGGTTTTCACCCCGCACGTACTCGGTTTCCCGTGTGCTGTCTTTCCTTCTAACGGGTGTTGATCAGCGTTTGGCGCTGGCTACGATAAAGGGTCAGGTGTCTGCACTGGCCGTTCTGTTTCAACGTCCCTTGGCTTCCAACTCCTTGGTTGGCACTTTTGTTCAGGGTGTGCGGCATCTGGTTCCTCCTAGGAGGGATCCTTTGCCCCCTTGGGACTTGAATCTCGTTCTGTCTGTGTTGCAACGTGCTCCTTTTGAACAGATCAGGGAGATCTCGTTGTCTATGTTGTCCAAAAAGGTTGCCTTTTTGGTGGCGATCACTTCGGCTCGCAGAGTGTCGGAGCTGGCAGCTTTGTCCTGCAAGTCTCCGTACCTGGTTGTTCATTTGGATAAGGTGGTCTTGCGACCTAATCCTTCTTTTCTTCCGAAACGAGTTTCGGAATTCCATCTTAATGAGGATATTGTCTTACCTTCGCTGTGCGCGAAGCCTAAACATCCAAAGGAGGTGAGATTGCATTCTCTGGATGTTGTTCGGGCGATAAGGGTTTACCTTAAATCGACTGAGTCTTTTCGAAAGACGGACTCCTTGTTTGTTCTTCCAGAGGGTCCTCGGAAGGGCATGGCGGCTTCGGCCTCTACCATCGCCAAATGGATCAGGCAGACCATTGAACAGGCCTATGCTTTGCAGGGGAAGGTTCCCCCTGTGCCTGTGAAGGCGCACTCTACTAGATCTTTGAGTACGTCTTGGGCCTGTCGTCATGGGGCTTCTGTAGCCCAGGTGTGTAAGGCGGCGACCTGGTCGACCGTACACACGTTCACAAGATTCTACAAAGTAGATGTTCAGGCATCGGCGGATGCTTCCTTTGGCCGCAAGGTTCTTAGTGCGGCAATTCCCTAGGGTCCCTTGTTGGGGACCTCTGGCTGTTGGGATAAGTTTTGTATCCCCTGGTTTTTTGTCTTTTCCTGGGTTGTTGCTCCTGTTGAGCACTTGTTTTTTTCTGTTGCCCAGCTGGTTTCCTTCCTTTGGTAAGGTTCCTTTCTTTGATGCGGAGACTGCGTTGCCTTTCGGCGCGGATGCGTTTCCCACCCCTCATGTTTGCACTGCTTTGGGACGTCCCCATATGTGACGAATATGAAGAGGCGGCGACTGTCGGAGGACGTAAGAGAAAACGGAATTTTTGTAAAATCTTACCTGTAAAATTCCTTTCTCTGAGTCCTCCGACAGTCGCCGCCCCCGCCCCTCTTTTGGGGTTTGGTTGTATACTCTACTGCTATTCCACTAAAACTGAGATATGGTTGCAGGAAGTAGGATGGTATTGACTGAGGGGACCACCCCTTGAGGGTGGGATATGTTAAAAGCTTTAATGTTAACATATTCTGTTGCCTAGCTACTCCTTCGGAGCAAAGTCTAATACCCCATATGTGACGAATATGAAGAGGCGGCGACTGTCGGAGGACTCAGAGAAAGGAATTTTACAGGTAAGATTTTACAAAAATTCCTTTTTTTTTTTTTTTTTTTTCAGAATTGTCGCTCTTTTTTTGTTTATAGCGCAAAAAAATAAAAGTCGCACAGGTGATCAAATACCACCAAAAGAAAGCTCTATTTGTGGGAAAAAAAGGACATCAATTTTATTTGGGTACAGCGTCGCACGACCGCGCAATAGTCTGTTAAAATAACGCAATGCCAAATTGCAAAGAATGTCCTGGTCATTAAGGGGGCAATTCCTTCCGGTCCAGAAGTGGTTAAAGACCACTTCTGGCCAGACTCCTCCAGACAGTAGATGGGTGGTTTTCACCAGTTCTGTGCTAATGGCACTACTGGACATCTTCCGATGTTGAAGGGAAGTACTGTAAGCATGATGTGTCTTTCATCTGCTGTATTGAGTTTCCTTGGCCAACCACAGTCCTTAACGTTGCTGGTTTCTTTGTGCTTCCTATAAAAAGCTTGATGAATTGAATTAACCACTTGCCGACCGCTCACTCGAGCTCTACTGCGGCAAAGTGGTTAGTTATTGCCCAGCGACGTAGACCTACATCGCTGGACTCCTCCCCTTGTGGGCGGCGTTCGCGCGCCGCCGGAGGCTCTCTCCCGCTGTATTCATTCACAGCGGGAGTCGGGCCAGGGGAGGAACGGCGGCGATCGCCGCTGCTCTTCCCCGATCGTCGGGGAATCGAGTTTGGATATCCGCCCGCTTGTGTAAACAAAGCGGGCGGATCTCCTAAGTGACAGACAGTGACAGATTGCAGGGTTCAGCATAGCTGAACATGCGATCTGTCCTTGTGTCACTCAGTCACCTCCCCCCACACATGTTAGTAAGCACCAGGCATACATTAACCCCTCCCTCTCCAATAAAATGAACCCCTTCCCTGACAGTCATTTTTACAGTAACAGTGCATATTTATAGCACTGATTACTGTAGTAATGTCACTGGTACCCCCAAAAGTGTCAAAAATGTCAGTCAAGGGTCCGATCTGTCCGCTGCAATGTCGCAGTCCCCCAAAAAAAAACGCAGATCGCCGCCATTACTCCGTAAAAAAAACCCACCAAAAATGACAAATCTTTCCCTTAGTTAGTAAACGCAATAACTTTTGCGCAAACCAATCAAAATACGCTTATTGTGATTTTTTTTTTTTTTTTTTTTACCAAACATATGTAGCAGAAAACAAATTGGCCAAAAATTTAAAACAATTTTGATTTTTACATTTTTTTGGGGGGGAATTTCATATAAAAAAAATGTGAAAAATATTGCTATTTTTTCAAAATGTACGCTCTTTTTTTTGTTTATAGCGCAAAAAGTAAAAATCGCACAGGTGATCAAATACCACCAAAAGAAAGCTCTGTTTGTAGGGGAAAAAAAGACGTAAATTTAATTTGGGTACAGCGTCGAAGGACCGCGTAATTGTCTGTTAAAGTCGCACAGTGCCGAATCGCAAAAAGTGGCCTGGACGTAAGACAGCAAAATCCTCCGGTGGTAAAGTGGTTAATGCTGGTTTGAAACCAAAAGGTAGTCACATCAAATATTGATTTGATTTAGATTTTTCTTCTGTTCTCTTACGTTTTAATTTTGTAAATTGATAAAAAGAAACATTTGAAAATATACTGTATATTTTTTTAAAGCGTTCTTACTTACTACAGCATTTCATCACACTTGCCTATAACTTTTGCACAGTACTGTAACTCTAACACTCTACCTTCTGTCTTAGAGTATTCATGTCTACCTTGCAAAGAAAATGATAGAAGACCAGGGTAGAGGTTATATGAATAACAGTGTTGCTAAGGTGAGTCCAGTCCTGTCAGACAGTCATGGTTGACATACACTATATCACCAAAGTATTGAGACGCCTGCCTTTACACGCACATGAACTTTAATGTCATCCCAATCTTAGTAAGTAGGGTTCAATATGGAGTTAGCCCACCCTTTGCAGCTATAACAGTTTCAACTCTTCTGGGAAGACTGTCCACAAAGTTTAGTAGTCCGAGTGTGTCTATGGGAATGTTTGACCATTCTTCCAGAAGCGCATTTGTGAGGTCAGGCACTGATGTTGGACAAGAAGACCTGCCTCACAGTCTCTAATTCATCACAAAGGTGTCCCTTCAGGTTGAGACCAGGACTCTGTGTACGCCAGTCAAGTTCCTCCACCCCAAACTCTCTCATCCATGCCTTTATGGACCTTGATTGTGCACTGGTCTAAATAATTTGGTGGAGGGGGGGATTATGGTGTGGGGTTGTTTTTTAGGGTTAAGTTTGGTCTTTTAGTTCAAGTGAATGGAACTCTTAAGACGTCAGCATACCAAGACATTTTGGACAATTTCATGCTTCCAAATTTGTGGGAACAGTTTGGGGATGGCCCCTTCCTGTTCCAACATGACTGCGCATCAGTGCACAAAGCAAGGTCCATAAAGACAAGGGTGAGCGAATCTGAGGTGGAAGAACTTGACGTATTTTTTTTTTTTAACTCCTTTCTTGCCCTTGTAGCCCCCTTTTGGCAGGGCTGGTCGAGAAAGGAGCCCTCCCTTAAAGGGTAACTCCACTTTTGTGGGGGGAATAAAATAGTAAGTAAAGAAAAAACAATATAGCGTATACAATTGTGACACATTCATATTGTAATTGAATGTTATTAAAAATGACCTTTCCTTTTCAATCTGCAATCTTCTGAAAATGCAATGCAATATGGCTACCTGAAGCTGTTTTGTACACAGATTGTGTACTGACCACACCCTAGAAAAAAAATGTCCTGCTTGTGTGATTGGCTCACCAATTTTCCCAGAAGTATGCATAAGATACAAGTCAGATTTCTGGCATCCCCTGCAACAAAATTTCATTTTTGGTGAGATACTCCCAATAGGAACACGTCTAAAGGGATGCAGGTCCAGCGGATTTCCTCATTAGAGCCCTGCAGCTGCCACAGCTGACAGATAATTATGAAACCACTCCCATTTGACCCACTCATCACAGAGGCACAGAAGAACAAACTATGATTTCTTCAGAACAATAAACGTTAGAAATCTGCAGCAATGTTTGTTAAAATTCTTGCAATGTACAGAGATTACCATGTACATTGCCATAACCCCGGTAATTAACATCAAAGTAGCTTCGTAAATACACAGTGGGCGGTCCGTAAGTGGTTAAGGATAAATCACCAATCATAACCGTCATCTATAGCATACTTGATCTGGTGAACAATTTTGTCCTTTGTCCTTCCCAATGCGTATCAGGTATACACATACACATGTCCTGGTTTCGTCATCACACGTCATTCGAATTCAATTTTCTGTTTTTTTGTTTTTGCCCTGTGTGTGTATATTAAATATCTCACAAAAGTGAGTACACCCCTCACATTTGTTTTTATATTTTATTATATCTTTTTATGTGACAACACTGAAGAAATGACACTTTGCTACAATGTAAAGTAGTGAGTGTACAGCTTGTATAACAGTGTAAATTTGCTGTCCCCTCAAAATAACTCAACACACAGCCATTAATGTCTAAACCGCTGGCAACAAAAGGGAGTACACCCCTAAGTCAAAATATCCAAATTGGGCCCAAAGTGTCAATATTTTGTGTGACCACCATTATTTTCAAGCACTGCCTTTTGGGCAAGGAGTTCACTAGAACTTCACAGGTTGCCACTGGAGTCCTTTTCCACTCCTCTATGACGACATCACGGAGGTGGTGGATGTTAGAGACCTTGTGCTCCTCCACCTTCGAGTTGAGGATGCACCACAGATGCTCAATAGGGTTTAGGTCTGGAGAAATGCTTGGCCAGTCCATCACTTTTACCCTCAGCTTCTTTAGCAAGGCAGTGGTCATCTTGGAGGTGTGTTTGGGGTCATTATCATGTTGGAATACTGCCCTGCGGCCCAGTCTCCGATAGGAGGGGATCATGCTCTGTTTTATGTCACAGTACATACTTCAGTATGTCATCTGGTACCACGGGGTCATCTGGTACCAAGGGGTCATCTGGTAAGTGGGCTGTGATTGCGGTGGAGGCAACATAGATGCACTAATCCCACTGGAGCTTATATCAAGTGTTGTTCATGGTCACTTTATTAAAGAGGAAGTAAAGTCTCCTCTGACACTTTTACCTATAGGTAAGCCTATATTAAGGCTTACCTATAGGTACTATAAATATCTCCTAAACATGTACCATTTAGGAGATATTTACCTTACATGCATCCAGTGACATCACTGGCGCATGCGCTCTGAAGGAACGGCCGCTGGTGCCGTTTCTTCAGAGCCCCGTGCCGTGACTGTCGGCTCCCGCGCACGTGCGTGGGAGTGACGTCACCGCGGCATCCGGCCAATCAGATGGCCGGATGCCGCGATCCCGGAAGACGGGCGACTGGACATGTCGCCCGTCATACAGGTAAGCGGGCAGCACGGCGGGGGCTCGTTCTAAGGTATGTATTTCATAATGAGCTAGTATGCTGTGCATACTAGCTCATTATGTGTTTCTCTTTCAGGTTGCAAAAAAAAAAAAAGAAAGTTGTATGGGTTTACAACCTCTTTAAGCACAAAGAGCACTTTTTGGATTATCCCACAGAAGTTTACACCAAATATTGTCTATTGTCACCTATCAAGCATGAGAACACTTTTTAATCAATTGAACATTATTGACTCACTTGTGATTATTCATGATATATGCATGAAGGACTGATATAGTTCATTTGCAGTTTTGCACACAGTGTCACTTTGGAGTTTTATATATGTATATATCTATTTATAAACAAAAGCTTGGAATAATGATTCCCATAAAGGGACCACAGTGGGACCGCAGAGATGGATGAAGGTGGGTTTAGCTGTTAATGGCACAGTGCTGTAGTCTATTATCCAGTGCCTATGAGGTTTACTGTATGGGAGCAGCCTCTGTTTATATGAGAGAGCCCCTGCGAGGCCGCCTGTGTGGATAGTAACAGCTTAACCCACCTTCATTCATCTCTGCGGTCCCACTGTGGTCCCCTTATTCCAAGCTTTCCTTTATGGTTATTTGGTAAGAGGCACGTTTATTTTGTTAACACGTGGTGTCACATTGAGTGTTGGGACGACACTGTGGCTCGTGGACCTTTTTCCAGTGATTTGATGTAGACTTATAATCTAATTTTCGCTGGGAAGTCGGTAAGGAGCCATCACACTGCATTGTTTGGGTCACGTTGTGCTACATGGGATGTCTGAACCTGCTGACCTTTAAGAAAGGATATATATAATATATGGAACACTTCAGTGAAGATTCCCGTGTCACATTTAATTATTTTTGGAATTATTCCCCTTATATTATATTTTATTATAATGCATGTCATCACCCTTTACCTTTGAGGTGTTGCACATTTATTTTTCACCTGTATATTTTTTGTTTTTTTTTTCAACATTTTTTATTGGATGTGTTGATTTCTATTCCATTTAATTACTGAGCGCAGTAGTTTAAGTTTTTTCTCAACCAGCTAAATACACTTGTAAAATACAAAAACATGAATGGGTTCACCTGCCACAGTATTTACATTTCTGCCCAGTCAGTATGTGTATAGCAAGCTGGAAGACAGCCACACGTGGATATTTTTTCTCAAATGATGCCATTGTAGTCATTCATCATTCTCTCTTATAGTTGGGCAATATAGAGATATCTAAAAGAAACACAAACCAGAGCGCTATATGGAAAATGACCACAAGATGGTGCTGTAATGTCTCGATATGACAGTTGTCTGTGGTAAGATCTCACATATCAATCATATGTTCAAATAATCCAAGATTAAATTAAATTAAATGTTTATTAGAATTCTAAGACGGCATCATAAGCCTTGTAGGGTAAAATCATTTAAAACGGTAAGCTTGTTTTAAGCCTGTATGATGCGGGAAGACCATAAGAAGTTGCATACCAGCCCATGGAGGTGGAGGAAACCCCACCTATGAGGGTAACCTGGTAGCATGCCATCCAAGCCTTGTTTTGGTCCAGTGGGTGTGGCATCCTCCCAACTCTCCAGCAGTTCCTAATTGGTCGCTTCAAGCCCGCTGTGACATCTCCAGCGCTTTGTAGGCCACTGCTCCCCTTATCCATCCGTTGGTGAGAACCCCCCCTGGAGCCCCCCTTAAGTTCCCCTGGGCATATCATCGATTGAATCAGACAACAGTCCTCCTGGGTTTCCTCCACTTCCATGGGCTGGTATGCAACATCTTATGCTCTTCACACATCATACAGGCTTACGCAAGTTTACCGTTGTAAATTATTTTACCCTACAAGGCTTATGATGTTGTCTTTGAATTTGAAATTAACATTTTATTTATTTTTGAATTATTTGAACATATGATTTATTTATGAGATCTTACCACAGAGAACTGTCATAGCGATACAGTATAGCACCATCTTGTGGTCATTTTTCATATAGCGCTCTGAGTTGTGTGTTTCTTTTGGATTGTCATTCCACAACTTCATGTGGAATAGTCTGAGCAGCTGGGTTAGTGACCTTTCTTGGCTTCACATCCTCTTAGCGCCTCGATGTTGGTAGTTTCAATATAGAGATATATAGAAAGTAACTATCAAGTATCAAATGTTCTCATTACTTCTCCTAAATGTTTTTTAACAGTTGGGGTTCATAAACCTCTGCCAGACAGCACAGCAGACTGTTTAGCAGGCTTTTATTATGCATTGGTAAGGCTTTAATCACTTTTGGATTGGAAAGGATTTCCCCCTTAATGACCAGGCCATTTTCTGTAATTCACCACTGCGTTACTTTACCGGACAATTGCGCAGTCGTGTACCTTAATAAAATCAATGTCCTATTTTTCCCACAAATAGAGATTTATTTTGGTGGTATTTGATCACCTGTGAAATTTTTTTTTTTTTTTTTTTTTTTTTGCGCTATAAACAAAAAAAGAGCGATAATTCTGGAAAAAAAAAACAATATTTTTCATTTTCTGCTATATAACATTCCCCCCCCCCAAAAAAAATGTAAAAATACATTTTTTTCATCATTTTAGGCCAATTTGTATTCTGCTACATATTTTTGGTAAAAAAAAATCCCAATAAGTGCATTTTGATTAGTTTGCGCAAAAGTTATCGAGTCTACAAACTAGGGGAAAGATTTATGTCATTCTTTTTTTTTTTTTTACTAGTAATGGCGGCGATTTTTAGCGGGACTGCCACATTGCGGCGGACTGATCGGACCCCTAACTGACATTTTTTACCCTTTTGGGGGGACCAGTGACATTACTACAGTAGTCAGTGCTAAAAATATGCACTGTTACTGTACTAATGACACTAGCAGGGAAGGGGCTAACCCAGGGGTGATCAAAGGGTTAAGTGTGAGCCTAGGGGAGTGTTTTCTAACTGTATGGGGGAGGGACTTGTGAAATGAACTCAGAGACCAGTGATCCTATATAGGTGGATCACAGGCGCTCTGTGATCATTTCAGAGAGAAGAACGGTCTGCAGTGTTTACAACAGCTGACCAGTGTTCTCTCTCAGCGGGGAGCGATCGCGGGTGCACAGCGGCATTCGCAGCCGCCGGCCTCGTGGATCGGCATCCCTGCTGCGTAGTGGGGGCCGATGCAAGGAGGCGGCGACATGCGCTCTTCCCCCAGGAGTTCTCCCACAAACTGCTGTACAGGTACGGCGATTCGCGCAGCTGAGCCTGCCTGCCGCAGTATATATGCGGCTGGCGGTCGACAAGTGGTTAAGCAAGCTGTGGGCAGGGAAAACCTAAATCCTAATGAAAATTTAATTTAAACAAGCTGCTAGCAAGCTTCAGCAAGCAACCACCATTTTCCTACACAACAATAAGTGCTGAAGCTCCCCCAATTCTACTAGAAGCATGTTTTAATGTGACAGTCAGCACTCTGGGATGGGTGTATCACCTCTCTAAACTGGAGTGCTTTAAATGCATCAATAAAGCTGCTAGAAGTTGGGAAGAAGTTTGCAGCTCATACTGATCTTACTCAAGCTAATGCCTGTGGGAACAAGGCTTAAGCCAAAGGTCCCCAAACTATGGCAAGGTGGTTTCCATAGACCAGCCCCTGCGAGAAGGCCCTACATGCAGAGCTTTCTCATTGCAAGCTACTGTATTCAGAAAGTCTGAGGGTGGAAGGCAGATCGTTCTATCACCTGGCATTATATCAGACACCCTTAAAGTGTTGCTGCCATAATGTCCTCTCTACAAAGGCTTGTGGTAAATGAAATAGAACTTACTCAGTCCCTTAGTGGTTCCTGAGATCCAAGAGGCTGTTGCATAGGCACACTGCTACAGTATATAGGGCTTGATCCTTCAGTGTAGCTGAGACTGATGTAGGGTATAATGCTTCCACAGCATGCACAGTGTCTCGTTCTCTTAAATAAAGTTGGTACCACCCTTCACTCCGCCTAGTTATCTTTACTCCGAAATTTATTCAGCCCACAATTTAATCAATGGGGACACTCTCGATACTCCTACACGCTTCCGGAGTAAAGATAACTAGGCGGAGTGAAGGGCGGTACCAACTGTATTTAAGAGAACGAGACACTGTGCATTCCTATCTCCGAAGACGTCACTGGATGTGATGAAACGCGTAAGATTTGGAATGCACAGCGTACGTGACGTGTGATGCAGGTGGAGCGCAAGCTGGAAGTTCTCCCGCTCGCCACCCTGCATACAGTTTGCGCTGACACACATGATCACCAGCGGCCGTTAGTGGCCTTTTTATTTGGGAAAACCTTTTTATATTTGGCTATATACCTTGTACTATTGCCAGTATGCTTTTTACCCATGACTTGGGAATAAATTTGTATTTTAAAAATACTACACTATCTGGAGCATTTTTGTCTTCCTTCCTATTTGACCTGAGATGAGAGGAGAGAGAGGGGGGGGCCCGCCATCCTATCTACCTGAAGTGAGCCACGAGGAGACCCTTATTATAGCCTGGAGGCTATCTATGCCTGGCTGGTCTTGATGCCATAAGGCATACATGACCCACATATTTTGGTAAGTGATTCACTCTTACCATTTATCACAGTGGAAAAGGAACAAAAGCTGCATTGATATCACAGAGCGAACAGAAAATCTTCACGTTGAGCACCTGCACTTATTTTTGTGAATAAGCATCATTTGCACAAGAGACTTACTATTTATTTGAACTTTTTATTTGAAATCTTCACTACAGTCACTTGTTATGGACTTCTATTTATGAATCATTATTCATGCATATCACCATTTATATATATTTTATATTAATAGAGGAGTATTTATGTAATATTGACCTATTTATACAAATTTCTCAACTTATATAATTTTCTCAACTTATTAAGATATTAATTTTAGCAAGCGCTATAGGTAGCCTAGAATAGACTACTTTCTTACATCCTGTTTACATATTTTCTATAGCAGCTGCTTCAAACGCATATCTATTTATTTATTTCATTTATTTATACTATGTATTGATTTATCCACATATTTATTCTAACACACCAGGCGCAGGGCATATACTTTAGTATATTCCTTACATATTAATCAGCCCGGTACCGGCGTCCATAGCTGACGGTCGGCTGTCTTGTAATGACAACCGATGCGGCTGAGAAGCCGCTTGGCTGTTATTGCAAGGAGCGGGAGGGGATGTTCCCCCCCCCCCCCTCCAGCCGCCTTCCACGGCTCGCCCGGGTCTCCCGTCCCACCGTGAGACCTGGGCAACCAGCCTGAACAGCCACCGAGGACCCCATCAAAGCCGAATTCGGCTCTGATGGGGTCTCCATGCAAAAACCCGGAAGTGATGTCATGACATCACTTCCGGGTACTGGCTCCAGATTTAAAAAAAGACAGCATTCAAAACAGCCAAACGTGGCGTTTTGAATGCTTTTAAGTGCAGAGGAGGGGTTTGGGGTCTTTTAGACCCCCGGATCCCTCCACAAGAGTACCTGTAAAGTAAAAAAAAAACATTTTTTCTTAAATGTTCGAAAATATCGTCTGATACCGATACATGATGACCAAAATATTGGTATCGGTACCTGCAATGAAAAAACTATATCGGTCAATCACTAGTTTTAAAACCCTTCCTTACTCTATCCAAAAAGGGTAAAAAAAGGTTTGGCCTGTAGCTCTACTTTAACTATGTGCAAGCTTACCTGGTGGAATTACTGTTGTTTTAAAGTGAAAGGATGATTTAGGTTTTTTTTTTTTTTTCATTTTGTGCACCCTAACGGTTGTTAATAGATGTAATAAATCTTTACTCTAATTATTTTTTTTAAGCATCCTCACTTTGTGACATTTTGTGCACTAAACCTTTTTAACAGTACAATTTTAATTGTTGGCAGTTAGGGTAAGTAAAGTGTTTAATTTGGGAATAGGTTTAGGTTAATGGGAACCCGTGTGGCTTGAAATATGGGAGATGCTAGTATTGACTTCTTTTATAAGGTGCAGAATCCAGAGACCTCATTCTGATCCTTGCCTCACTACTTTCCAGAAAAGAGAGAATTATTTCAGAGGAGTCAGAACTATCTGCACCCCATTACCTGGATGACCTCTGTTTTTTCTGCTAATTAGGGCCCTTAATGGTTTCTGGGTGCCTGCTGTGAGTACGGTAAGTGGTCCAAAAAGAAAGCAGTATGCTATGTACATATTATTTTTTCCCTAATAGGGAAGATATGCCCCACAGTCACACAGGCACCTGAAGCCTCTTTCTAATCCTTAATGTACAACTAAATGCTCCACTATGCCAGTTTAAACTGTTCCTGACTACCTGCCGCCGACGTACTGCGGCTGTGCGGCTCTCCTGCGCGAAACAACATAGACCTATGTTGGTCACGCTCCCCCCCCACTCGGCAGCGGGGACTCTGGTGCACAGGGCAGGCCGCTCTGATTGTCACCTGACACCCGCGATTGCTCCGCGCTGCGAGAGAAGGACGGTTAGCTATTGTAAACACAGCTGACTGTTCTTCTCCCTGGAATGATCACAGAGTGCTGGTGATCCTTCTATATAGCATCACAGGTCTCTTTGATCATTTCACAAGCAATGCCCCCCCCCCCCCCCCCACAGTTAGAATCACTCCCCTCGGCTCACATTTAACCCCTTGATCACCCACAGTGTTGACCCCCCCCCCTTCCCTGCCAGTGTCATTATTACAGTAACAGTGCATGACTGCGTAATTGTCCGTTAAAGTAACGCAGTGCCGAATCGCAAAATATGGCCTTGGCTTGGTCTTTAACCACTTTACGCCCGCCCACCGTCAAATGACGGCGGGACGGTGCGACCATTGTTCTGGGCCGCCGTCATAAAGGTCCCCCCAATTGCACCGGTCACCCAACAGTCACCTCATCAGTGCCCAGAAATTGCCACCCATAAGGCTACTTTCACATGTGAGAAATCATTGCAAATCGCGGGGCGCCTGTGCGTTGCCCGTGATTTGCAATAGCACCCCAAGCGCTGTGCGATGTTGACGCGATTTCCGCCTGCCGAATCGCGGTAACATTGCGCAAACAGCGCATGACGATTTCATCTTATATGTTAATAAATAGCCTTTATTAAGACAGAGAGCATTAGATCTCCTTATTTTTTCACCGGATGCCATATATGTCTTGAGAGAGTATCTGGAGGCGGTGATAGGAGGGCTTACCAGGTGACTGTGATTTACCCAAAGCGTATTTGACTCTCAGGAGTCTGTCTCTGAGGTGAGCTGCTAACCTTACATTTGACACATGGATCACTTGGAGTGAAGCATGCAGCACTTTTGATCACACTCACGGATGAAGATTTCAGTTATTATTGTGTCACTTTATTTTTATTCAGTTATTATTGTGTCACTTTATTTTTACTATGTATTGGGACTTTTCATTATCACGGTTTACTTTTTGATTCATTATTGATTTTATACCTTTTATTTTGGAGAAGATTTGGTCACTTTATATCAATTATTAATTTATTACACAGCGATTGTTTTATTCACTTAGCGCAGCAATATTATTTATTCAGTTATCTTTAGTGTTTTTGTGTTTGGCACTGATTGCTTGCAGCTTTGTGCACATTATTTGTATTATTGAATTAGGGCTTGCGCTGATTATTTCAATTTATCATTGTCATTCATTTATGCATTGGCTCTTTTTGTTACCCTGATGTACATTAGTAATGACGATAATCTTTTGATCTAGCATAACTTGCTTATGCATTTTGAAAATATTTCTTTACATGTTTTTGACCATATGAAATTCTCAAGCAAGGTAGATCAATTCCTTTATTGACAGTTCAATCCCAAAGGCAATAGGAACAATCTTTTGACTACCACTTCTAATGCTTTAACAATCCTGTATTCTTACTTTTGAGTGTAAGTCCACACTAAAACTAAAATCCCTGCAATATAGACCTCTACGATCTAACACTAACCTTTCTAGCCCTGTAAAGAAGAAATCAATATACATTTTGAAGCCAATCAGTTCCGGTCTCCAGCGGCAGGAGCTCTGCAGAGGACACAGCCAACAATGGCTGTGAAAGGAATGGTGAGTGATGTCACCCATGCACTTACTATGGGTCTTCTGCTGTCGGTTGTGTCCTCTGCACTCGCCTCTACAGTGAAGCAGCGGCTGACAGCTCAGCATGGGATCGGGTCGGATCGGCTTCAAAAAAGGTTTGTGTACTGATTTCTTCTTTACAGGTCTAGATAGGTTAGTGTTAGATTGAGGAGGTCTGTAGATGCAGAGATTTTAGTGTTAGGGTGGACTTCTACTTTAACTTTCTGCCCCGGTTCACACTTGTGCGAGTGCGGGGTTCGCATGTAATGTCGGAGCGCACTGCTCCTTCATTACATGCGATCGGCGGTGCGAGTTTAGCCATACACTTTGTATGGCTAAATTCGCACCCGCACCCGCAGCAAACTCGCACAGGACCCTTTTTGGCAGCCACATCAGGATCGGATCGCACTTCGGTTCACACTTGTGCGATCCGATCCTGTGCGAACTGCAAGATCGCACTGCGATATGCGATCAAACTGGGGGTGTTGTTAAGATTACATTGACACCCCCAGCGTATCGCATATGGCAGTGTGAACTGCCGGGGGTGCGTGTGCGATGCGGGTACAGGCTGCGGATTCACAGCCTTCCCACATCGCATAAGTGTGAACCGGACCTTAACTATCTTAACTTTCTTACTTTAAAACCAAGAATGAAAATGTAAAATGTTGCAACTTAGCAGTAGTTTGATGTTGTGGTTGCATTTGGATTTGTTTTTTAATAATGTTTTCTAGTAATACAGAAATGTCTCCTATCTTCTTAATAAACTGTATTTCATCTTCTTTTTAGAAACTGAGGGGCATCCTGCACATGGTGTGTATAATTAAGATTTGCTCTTGGGTTTCTTTTGAAAGGTCTTAGCGATATTTTCAGGCCAAGTAATATGACATTTTATAGAAACATGCAGACTCTAGAGAACTAGCTAATTTTATTTTGTAAAAAACAAATTGACAAATTGCTCCCTTGAACTGCAACTTTTCTCCTGTTAAACGGCATCAGTGTTATATTGGTTAAAAACACAGTATTATTGTCTGCACTATATTGCACATTGCATATATTGACATAGCGATTTTACAGTTAGACATATAAATCAAGGTTGTGCATAAGGAGACATAATAGAGGAATATAAATTGTTTTTCCAAACTTATAACCAAACACAAAGGGGGCTGAATTTTAGCACATTCCGCACCCTGTTCATCGACAGATTTAGAAGTGGCATTTCTACAGCTTCTTATATGACAACTTTTCACTGTAAGCTTCTAAGGGTGCTTGCACCCACAGCATCCCTAAGAGCCATTGACATAATCCCCTCTTCTTTTAAGCAAAAGGGTGGGATAGCAGTGACATCACTGACATTGACCAAAATGGCCATGTCCATATTTGTTCAATGATGCTACCACTATCCCCACCCCTTCCCTTATGAATATGATGACAGCTCAGGACACTGTCATTTGACTAGTGGCACCATCAGGATCACTTGTCTGCCTGTTTTCTTTTTTTGACAAGTCAGCATGACGATGGAATTACAATGAGGAACATTATGTGGTGATTTCTATTTTTTTCTATTAAAGAACTTGTCAAACATTAGGGTGTCTTTATTTCTAGTTTTTTTTTTTTCATGAAGGACTAGGTGTACTATGTGCCTTATACTCCTTTACATAGGGGGTATCTGGGGGCCTCCTTATTTTTAAAGGGGGATACCAGATTCTGATAAGCCCCCTGACTGCATACCCCCACAACCAGCAGCCAAGGTTGTGGGGATGAGGTCCCTATTGTCCTCATTGCCACGGGATCAATGGGGACATGGCAGGGCACCCCCACATTGAGGGCATATGGTTCAGGTAAAGAAGGAGGCCACAAACCTGACCCTCCCTTTCCTGGCCAGCCAGGCTGCATGCTCAGATTCAGGCTCTTGGATGGATTTATATGGAGGGGGCTCACAAATTTTTTTTTTTGCCCAGAGTCCCCCTTAAACCTGCACCAGACCCTAAAGCAATGCACCATACATTAACCATCTGGCACTCTAATAAATATTTTAGCAAACTTATTTTGCCACATTTACCCTTACTACCACTTCTAGGAAACCCATGCTTCCCCCCAGGCTTGGAATCACCAAGAACATTCCATTGGTTGACATTCAACACATTTTGATCTTTGAAAATATCTGTTATGACACACCTAACCAAATTACCATTATCTACAGTATTTCCAACTTAATCACCTGTCCACCCATATAGCCCATTCTTATGTCTTCAAGTGGGAGAACCATCTTAGAAGTACCAAATCCGAGGAGGATTGGCCACAAATTTGGTCCACATTTACCTCTTGTACTATCAGTATGATATCTACAAAATCTGCTATGAAGGTACTCACCCAATGGTACATGGTCCTACCATGGATTTATAGGGGGGGGGCT